>NC_030852.1:30458968-30758968 GCF_000208745.1 Theobroma cacao
CTTCGGTTTTTTTTTTTTTTTTTTTTTTTTTTTTTGTTAGGCATAGTACTTCTTCAACGCATCCGCATTTATTGGATTAAGCAGATCTCTCCCCCATCCATGTAAGCCAAAATCAAAGCTCCTCCTGAAAAAGCCTTCTTTATCACGTATGGCCCTTCCCAATTCGACATCCATTTTCCCCGAAAATCAGTTTGATTAGGGAGTATTCTCTTGAGAACCAACTCTCCTTCTCGGAACTGCCTGGGATGAACTTTTTTCTCGTATGCTCGCATCATCCTCCGTTGGTACATCTGACCATGACAAAGAGCCGCCAGCCTTTTTTTTTATTATTTTTTATTATTATTTTTATTTATTTTTATTTTATTTATTTATTTAATTTGATTTAATTTAATTTAATTTTTTTAATTTTTTTATTTTATTTGAGTGTCTACAGAGACAAATACACATCTTAGCAAAATATTTTTTTTTTACAAAAAGAGTTAGAGAGAAAAAATCAATCTAGTGTGAGAAACTTTTTGCTACAGCTTTTTGATGATTCTCAACTCTTGATTCCCTCCTTTTGTCCCTTTTTGATTTTAGCCTCCTTTTGCCCAAAATGGTATTTGAATCCCTTTGGTTTCTCAGCACAAAAACATGTAGTTTCACCCCTTTTCTTTCAGCCTTAACTTAGAAACTTGTACAGGATATTCATTAAATGACGTATTCTCACTGCAACGAAAATGGATTCTTGTTGCAGCCAAAATCCTTTTGACTTAAAGCCTAATTTTGCCTTATTTCTCATTGTAGCCAACATGTATTCTCACTGTAGTGAGAAACTCTTTGACTTGGGGGCTTTTTTTCTACCTTTTCACACTGTATCCAACATGCAATCTCGCTGTAGCGAGAAAGTCTCTGACTTGCTTGGTGCAGTTTGCTACAGTCTCACTTTTCAGCTGCATTTTTAGCCATGATTCCTTTCAATCTAGGTGAAATGCTGAACATCAAAGTTGTAGCTCTTCCTTTTAGCTTTCCATCGGTCTAGGAATCACTTTAATTGGACTTCTGTAGCTTGAGTTACACTCTAAATATTGCAACATGTTTAGAAATCTTTTGAAGCCAATTTGCACCCTTAATTGCTGATTTGAGTTTTGAGTCCTTGCATATCCTTTAATACCAAAAGATTAAGTAGTTAGAGGCTGAAATGAGAGATTTTAAGTAAAAATTCACTAAAATTGTGTAAATGAAAATTATCACCACATAAATTAAATTACTATTAAAAAGTATGAAAACCACATAAGAATTACTTAAAATTAAAAGACTTAGTTCAATTCAAGTTCTAAAGATGTATAAGATAACTCTATACCCTAAAGTTATCAAATATTAAAATGAAAATAACATTTTGACTAAAGTAATTATTAATTATAAGAGTTTATTTGATTAAAAATAAAAGTACAAAACTTATTTGATTCAAAATAAAAATATAAAAATTTGATTAAATGTAATAAAAATAGAAAAACTTATTTAAATTTTTTAAAATAATTTAAAAACTTTTTTAGACATTATGCCATCTACCTTCTATCCATTAATAGTAAAAAAATAGTTTCTTCACTCATGTGGAAGGAAATTAAATTTTGATGGGGGTAATTTATTCATTCCGCAATTTGCTATATATGCTACTATGAATATGATGATATAATGTTGACATGAGCATCACGGTCTATCTTCTTTGAAAATCAGTACTTTTTAAGTGTGATAATGTACAGTTGAAAGTGAAAGTATATGCTTCTCACCAAAAGCATTAAACATCAATTATTTGTAGTGGACCAACGACGTCCAATTATAATTGTAAAACCCTTTTTTGGACACGCACTGTGAAAAAGGAGTGTAACTTCTTTCCTCGTCTTTCTGATCAAGAAGCCATCAAGGCCGGCATCAGGAAAATGGTCTTTCTGATCAATATTTTTTTCTTTTTTAAAAACAAAGTTTTCTTTGACTATGTCGTAGGAAAAAGTGAGTCTTATTTGATATTAAAAGCTTTCTTAATTGTATATTTTTTTTAATATATGAAATGAGAGTGACAAATTTAAACTACAATCTACATTTGGGAAGTCAAATGTAGCTATCATAAGTTATTACTTCATTCATCAATCAATTTTCGGTTATGAATATTCCCACAATGAATGCTTAAATGGGTCATTTCCGATTTAGCCAATTTTAGAAGTATTATAAGAAACAGTTTCTCAATCATTCGGGCTTATACGTGAATGATTTTCATTTTCTCCGGAATCAATCCAATTACGCGCTTGGGCTTTGCTCTGGAGAAGATGGCGCCCAGATGGGCTTTGGCGTACCATATCGTTGCTTGATCTGATATATGAATGCCCAATCAATTTTTGTCCAGTTTTGAGTGTTGAGTTTCCTGCCTTTTAACCAGGCGTTGGGTGGCAAATGAATGTAGTAGCCTACGCCGTAAACGGCAATTTATGTTGTTTGATTCTTCTTTTGGTATGATATTTAAAAAACTTTTTGAATTATTAAAAAAAATTTTATATTATAACATGTTTAACATGTTATAAGATGATGATGTAGTACGCCAATACGTGATATTTTCAATCTTTATATCAACATCATATAAGAATAAAATGACAAATGACATTTTAATAGAAGACTTTTAATGAAATCTTAGTGAAATTTTTATTGTAAAAGTTTATTTGGTTTAAAATAAAAATGTAGAGATTTGATTTATTAGAATATAAAAATAAAGATTTATTTAAAAATTTTAAAATAATTCAGAGAATTTTTAATAGATTACTAAAGAAAGGTCCTGCAATGCTGTGAGCCCAATCAACTTAAAATGAAAAAAAGTCCAAAAATATAAAACCAGAATAAAAATAGTGAAGGTTTAAGCCCTAAGAAATATAAATTCAAAAAGTTCAAAATTAGTCTGAAATTTCTCATGAACTTGAATTCAACTCAAATCAAACTATCATGTGTCAAACAATTAAGTTATACGGGTGTCAACCAATTAATTTATTTAAAAATAATTTTTAATATACGTAAATTTTTTTAAAAAATTAAATTAGATAAGTTACTTCAATATTTCAAACTTTATATTAAGACATAAATATTTGGAATTATCTTATTGAATGAAATGGATAAATTTTAAATTCAGAGCTATTTATGTAAAGAAAAAAACTCTAATTCATTAAATATATACAATGTTAGTTTAAAGCCTTTTTTTTAGTCAATTAAAGTCGCCTTATTATTGGGTATAATCTTTCTCGGAGAACAGTTAGAGCTTAAAATATGTAATTCTTAAAATCTACAAGTTTAAGAATTAAACAAATTTCTTAGATAAAAAACGTTAGTCCCATTTAAAACTTTTTAACGAATTTTGTGCCTAGAAAAGGATAACTCTATGTTTCATGAAACATAGAGAGATGGTCACAATTAGAGCATCCAAACGTCGGCGTTTCTCTTTTACGAGGTTATATTTGGGGAAAGCCAACGGTTGCTTTTTCAAATTGGGATGTTCAGGATTTTAAGCTCCAGTACAGTGTGATTACGATCCGCCTAGGTTAATGGCAAGGAGACGAAAACCAAACAGAAGGAAACCAATGGGGGAAAAGGAGGTGATAGAGATATCACCTTCACCGGCAGTCAAAGATAAGTGGTTACAAAACCTGAAACGTAAACAGGAGAAGGAAGAGGAGGATGGGAGTCCCCTGAGACCCATATTTTGTTTGAAGAAGAACATGGACATGAAGCGCATTGAGGAGATGGAGGATTGCTTTATTCTTGATTTTAACCCTTTCGATTCAGTTGATATTGCCATGCTGTCCGCCACCAACGACGGCGATGATGTTGATCTCTCTGTCGTGGCTGAGAAGGGCCAGGTTTTTCTTTATTTCTTTTGTTGCATGCTCTTCTTTAAATTCCCTTCCTTGCGAACATGGTTTGCTTAGTTGCTGAGGAAATTTACACTTACTAGAGTAAAACAGGGAGTTAAAAGTCGTTCAATTCGGTTCCGGTTGTTATTGCTATTTTACGATCCAAACCCTAACGGCAATGCTTATCTTTGTCTTTCTTCTTGTCTCTGGTTAGTTGGCTTGTAGAGATTATCCACATTCAAGGCATCTTTGTCTGCAATTTCACTTTGATGCTACACCTCACGAGCGACATTGTCACCAGGTAAAAACACTTTTAAAAACGACTCTTTTTACTTTAATTTTGGACTAACTTGAGCATTGACATTGAAGAATTCTGATTTGGTTTATTCAATGCAGTGTTACTGCTATGTGTGTGACTCAGCTGCTCCGTGTGGGAATTGGATGACACATTGTCATGCTTCAGAGCATGTTGATGATTGGAAGTTTCAAAGAAAATCGAGACTGAAAGTTCGGCCTTCTAAATTATGAAGATGCTCTCCATTCTATGCCTGGGTTCCTTCAACACCCCGCACTCATGCTTAGGGTTTGGTTTTTGCCCACACTAGAAATAGGCTTCTGGTATGCCATGTCAATGTCTAAACAGAGATGGGTACTATTTTAGGTGGTTTAAAATGTTATATTTTGTAAAGGATGGACAAAAATTTTGTATAGTGCATGAAACACAAGTACTCATTTTGAATTAAGGAATTTCATTGTTAAATTGTGGTTGAAGAATTCGACCACAAAGCTCTATTATTTCTTTAACATTAAGCTTGGTAGCTGTTCTCTCTGTTTGGGTTTATTTACTGCCATAGCATTTGAAACCAGGGAAATGTTGAAAGAATTAAGCAGATTGTAAGTTGTTGACTTAAAAGTCCTTCTCACGCCTTTCACCCAAGAGGTCTGGTTGCTTCTACGGAAAGTTCTTTCCTCAGAGATCCTTCCAAGGTTCAACCAGGAGTTATTCTTGAATGCTTGATAGACAGTTGACAAACACAAGACTTGATGTTTTCTCGTGGGAAAAATCTCTGCCCTTATTTTTGAATCCTTCCAATACCCTCGTGATGTAGCAGTCCTTTACTAACTTTGAAAATGGTTACTCCTTTCTTTACAAGAGGGAATTTAGTACAGTCCTCTTTCTCTCTCTCTCTCAAATGACTAAAGAAGTATGTATAATGATGAGCTGACTAATCATAGTTGAACTTGAGTAATTTATTTGCTAGTACTACTACTATAAATGCTAGTATTATGTAATTTGATCCACCCTGTCATGCTCTCTTATTTGCCATAGACAAGCTTATATTTACTAGCGTCCAATTCTGCCAGAAAACCTTATTCCTACAACTACAAGGCATTTCCAAGGGTGGGCTGGGCAATTTTATTTTCAGGTCGGGCCTGGGACTTCATTTGCTGAGAACTACCAGTAGGGGTCCTCAAAACGGGCCTAAAGGGCAGCCCAATGAAGGAGAAACCCTTATCACCAGAAACAAAACCTCACGGGAGGTTAAAGACTGTAGAACATTCTCTCTGATTATTATCCTTACGATTTTCATTTACCTTATTCGGCTAAACCCTATCTGACGAAAAGAAGCATGTCGCCAGCTCCTGTGGTTGAAGCCGCCCAGCCTGAGACTGAGCAGGTTCCTTCTACTGAGGAACCCCAGAAGCTGCCCATGGTTTATCCATCATTTCATTTATTTTATCCTTTCATTTCCGTGTTTTTTGTTTTTTTTTTAAATTAATATAGTATCATCTGCAGAGCGAGGAGGAGGCTGTGGTTGAGGACGTCAAGGAAGATGAGAAAGAAGATGATGAGGATGATGACGAGGATGAGGATGACGAGGACGATGACAAGGAGGATGGTGCTCAAGGTTTCTCTCATTATTACTTTCCCCCTAAGTTATTACTTTATTCATTTCGTTTTTTACTTCTTTTCTTTGCTTGGATTGTCGGGCAGATTTCGATACATTTGTTTTATTAGTTTTTTTTTCTCAGAACTTTGTTTGGCTTCAAATCTTTATTTTCATTTCGGTATTAACACTGCTGCAGTCATCTGAGTGATACTTTATGATTTAGGGAAAATTTTGCTCTATCGTTTTTTTGGAATTTGGGCTCTTTATATGCTTAAAATTTCTGCTTGGGTGATTACTTATTTTCTAGTATGAGATGAACTTATTGAGAATTTTCTGACGGCTTCTGAAATCGCATGGTTGAAAGTCTGTGCAATTGCATTTTCTGGAATTCTTTCGTAATCTTGGAAACTGTAAAATTTTTTTATTTGTTGATTTCTGCTTATGGGTTCTCTATTACGACATCCTCTAGAGTTGGATTTCATTCTAGGACCAACTGCATAGCTTGGTTCTCAGTCTTCAGAATTAGAATAAATCTTCTGGTTCGTGCGATTTTGTTAGCTTTGAGTAGCTGACATCTCTTGTTGGCTTGCAATTAGTTGCAATGCTCACTATTTTGTGGATATCTGATCTGGTAGTTGCTATGCATGCCAACATTCCTCTATTTGCTTGTGTATTGTTTGGCTATAATGCCATATGTATATGGTGTTATTTCTGACTTTCTTTTTAACTAAATTGTCTTATCAAAAGTCAATTGTGTGGATTTTTCTATACTGTCCTTATTTGTTGCTTGGAATATTGGTTGCAGGTGCTAATGGAGGTTCAAAGCAAAGCAGAAGTGAGAAGAAGAGTCGGAAGGCAATGTTAAAGCTGGGCATGAAACCTGTTACTGGTGTCAGCAGGGTTACCATAAAGAGAACCAAGAATGTATGAATTCTCTGATTTTCTTTTCAAGTAATTGAGCTACCTGATTAATGGTAATATAACCTAGTTTCTCTTGGATTCAGATACTCTTTTTCATCTCAAAACCTGATGTCTTCAAGAGCCCAAATTCTGAGACGTATGTCATTTTTGGTGAGGCTAAGATAGAGGATTTGAGCTCTCAGCTACAGACACAAGCTGCCCAGCAGTTCAGGATGCCAGACATGGGATCTGTGATGGCAAAATCTGACACCTCCACAGCAGCTGCTGGAGCACCAGCTGAGGAGGAAGAGGAAGAAATTGATGAGACTGGGGTAGAGCCTAGGGACATTGACTTGGTCATGACACAGGCCGGGGTATCAAGGAGCAAAGCTGTCAAGGCACTCAAGACTCACAATGGGGACATTGTTAGTGCTATTATGGAGCTTACCACTTAGGTGGTCTCTGTTGTCTTACTTGCGCTCTCAAATTCTGTCAATGAGTTCTTGGAACTAGAGTCAACATTTTAGTTGTTGTAGTCGATCTGGCTTACCATCTACTGGGTGGCTAGGTTATCCTTTCACTTTTAACAAGTTTTGGACAATTTTCTCACGACTCATGATCAGCGTTTCTGTGACTGATTGCTTGCCCTTTTCTATAAGGAGTTTTTGCAACTTGATTAAACTGATTTTTTGCGGTTGAGAACTATGAAGTTACTGAATCAGAATATGATTTGATATTGAGTATCTAGTTCAATGCTTGTGCTGCAAGCTTGTGGAAAATGGGAATTGATTTTTTCTTGCTAGTGTATCCCGATGTGGGCAAAAGGGATGTAAAAATGAAAGGAAGATAAATGTCAATCTGTTTCCAGAGAAATTTTAATATCCACCTATTTTAGGGATCTCATTTCTTTTATTGGTGAACTAAATTTTCATTGAAGGGACATCAGCGGAGGCCACCAATGATGAGCTTTTTCATTAAGAAACTTTGTGGTTAGTTCAGTTATGACTTACTAGCTTTCCTTGAGAATTACCATTAAAACCGAACAAACAAAAAAAGGATGATTACAAATCATTATACTCACAGAAACAAAGGGCAAAAAAATACAGCTAGTGAACTTTGATTTCTTTCAGGGTGTCAATTCTATTAAAATTGGAAGTATCTGCACAAGAAGCAAAAGATCACCTGCACTATAATGTCTAGTGAATCAAGTTTTCTGGGTAAGTGCGTATTCATCTATGTTGCTATGACTGTGAGCGAGATGCTGGTCCAACAAAAAGAAACAAAAACACCTTGCACAAAGCGGCTAGCCTGGATAAAGAAACAAGATATTCTATTCTGAATCTGAGGAACGATATTCCTCGTCATCAGCTTGTTCATCGCTATCAGTAATCATTTCATAAATCCAGAGGCTCTTAAAAGCCAACAGTTGCAGGCGCCTGTCCTCCAACTCACCTTCCAGCTTCACATTCCAAAATCCTTGGATATCAAGGCAGGTGAGGGCCATACACTTGGCAGGGATGGCATCAAGACCACACTCACCAAGACAGCCCAAAACCAATCTGACGATGCTGGAGCATTGGCATTGTATCAGTTATGACCATTACCTCTCCAATTCTGGTTGGGGCATATTTCTCTTCAACTAAATCAAGGACTTGCGGTTCTTCCCCATTGCTTCAATGCTTACCTGAGTAAACTTCAAACAATAGCTGATGCTAAAGACAGGTTTTTTTCTTTTTAAATATGAAACTAAAAAGAATATACTGTATTAATAAGTTTAACACCACCATAGTTTCATCAATACCCAAAACTGGCACAAAAATTACAGCTGAGGCTGTCATGAAAATCCAACAGAATGAACGAGGGCAACTTTTTTGAGATACACAAACACCCTAGATGAGGCCGGGATTTTCACTACCTGGCATCTAGCATTGTAACTGTGACTTGGTTCACAGTGCATGATTCATCATGCTTACTGATAGATGAATCAGTTTCAAGAGTACTTCTTCCTAGGCAGAAGTCAGGGATTTTGGGCTGGGGCATTGCTGTTTCACTATTCAACATCAAAACAACAGTCGACAGGACCCAATACACATGACATCGAGGACTTGCAGACCAAAGAGGCGGTTGCCACTCTTTGCTCAGCTGGGATTCTGACAAGTATGAGAGCTAATGTTTCAGGGTTGACGTTCCCATTTCCCCCATTCTTCCTTGGCATTGCACATCATGAATCGGACAAGCACTCAACTTTTCCCTTTGAAGCGTGGAGTGAATGCTGTATGTATCTTTCTATTTTTGATTTGTCTTAGGAAGGCTTAGGATATCAGCTCAAATCAACCCATGATTCATTGAAACCCAGCAGATGCATTGGCTGGCTTGTCGCCAATCCTATACCTCACATGAGAATTAAGATTTGGTAACAAAAATTATTTGATGAATTTTGCTGGCAAAATTTCGTTATCTACTTCTATATTTAACCAAATTTAGTTCATGTTTTCTTGTGATAGTTCAGAATTTAGACAAGATTTTATGCACAATATTAGATTTGAAAAGATGGTTCATATTTGGTCTCCAAAGACAAAAGGTTCATATTTTATTTAATAATAAATTTTTGAATTTTTTTATTAAAAATAAACATATGCCTTTACTCATGCAAAGTAAGTACTAGTATTCAAAAAGGACCTTTTGACGGAGTCTCAGTGCAAAATCCAAAATTAGGGGGGGCGGTTTTCCCTTGTATTAGCTGATAATATGGCTGCATGGGCCTGGATCTTGTGGCTGCTTGTTTTTGTTAGTTTTGGGTTTGTTTGTACCGGTGGTTTTGAGGGATTGAACTCTTTTTGTTTCTGATGCATTAGCTTAGGTGCTTCATGGGCTTAGTTGTTATGTCTGTGCTGCCAATTGCTTTTGGAGCAGCCCGCCCTCTTCTGTGCACTGAGTTACTACTTTACGAAAGTTACTCTTTTTATCTCAAGAGGAGTCTTTTTCTAATTCGGATCAAGACTTGTTATGACATTCTAACTTTTGATTCAATAATATTTATCACTTTTCAAAAAATAAAAATGCTGTCATTTTCCATCAATAAAGTTTTCACAAACAAACGATTTTCTAGTGCAATTAGACTACCTAACAAACGAAAACTATGTCACATCCAGCTTTAAGCTTGAAGTTTACGTTTTTAACTCCATCACACTTTCGATTCCCATCTCTAGCCGTTGATCACCCTACAGTTGGCTCGAATCTCTCCCGCGGTTCCTGTCAAGACCTCCAGCTGGCCCATCTTCACCATTGCTGCTGCAAATTTGGCCCTCCACTGCATAGGATTCCTTGCATTTTGAGTCACTTGGTTTGCTGTAGCTGGGTTTGTAAGCAGAGTGTGGTCTGACGTGAACAAGCCCCTGTTTGCCAGGATATCAACGTAGTAACCTGCATCGGTGATGCTTGGACTAGACGGGTTCATCGGCACCACCAGATTAGTATCCTTGTTACCCTGTGGGCATTGCTGCTTCAACATAGCCGCATACCTAGGATCTAAACTCGGGTCCTGCATATCTGTCCCGCTGAAATTGTATAATCTGTTACTGAATGAAGTGCAGTGAGATCGCCCAATGGTGTGTCCTCCTGTTGACCGTAGCATTATTTGATCCATAAGTTTCTCAATATAGCATCAATGTGCTTTAATTGTTGAATCTATTTGCAACACGAAGTTTCAAGATAAATGTTAATTACCAGAGAGTGTAACCATTTCCTCTTGGGTAAAGCCTTTTTTTGCAAACATCTGTGTCAGTTGGCTGACATTGAATGTTGGGGGAGGTAGGTTTCCTATTATCTCTGAGGCAAGGGAAGTTCTGCCATCTCTTCTTCCAGCAGGGACATCATAGCCAAGTCCTCCAGTCTGCACGAAAATTTTACAAGAAAAAAGTGTCACAAATTTTAGCAACGTTGCTTATTTAATTCCAACTTTCCTAGCTAGATTTGTATCAACTCAAAGTAAAATTATGCGTGCATACTATCTCTATGCTGTCCCTTGCTGCAAATGCAACTATATCAGCGCAGGAAACTACTCCTTTGCAAACAGCTTCCAGTCTAGCCTTTGCATTGTCTATGACTTCATATCCTCGTAAACTAGGGTTATTGGCAAAGGAGTCTTTCTCTGCTGTGCTGGGGGGAGTGGAATCCAGTAGCACTGATCCGTCACAGCCCTATGATCCAGATAAAAAGTGAATTAGTCTATTGTGCAGAAAGAATTATAAGAGCTATACTCCCTCAGTATGTAGCTATATGTGTCCACTGTCCCAGGCTGATATTTGCTATTGAAGGACGTATTTGCAGAAAGGAAGCTCTGAATATAGTTCAAGCTAGTTAGGTCAGAAGCTAAAAAACAAGTGACGTATTCAACTCACCCTAACAAAGCAATCATGAAAATGCATTCTCATGAGACCAGCCGCCACTCCTCTTTCCTTAATAAACGCTTTCGTCACCTCTTCTTTGACAATGAATTCTACTAAGCTGCAAGTATCTCTATAAAATCCTATTTGAAGCTGGGAATGAACACTCTGACAAAACAAAACCACAGCCAAAATCGTAAAGACTCGAGTAAGCTTCCTTGGACTCATCTTAATCATCTCTAACAGATCTTTTAGGCTTCAATTGTTATGCACCCAACATCGTCACACAGCTACTTATAGTTGAAGACTAATGAATTTATAATTCTCACGGTTAAAAAATGTTTTAATTAGAGGATTATCTTGAGTGATAAAGTAGTGGCATGTGAAGAGGCAATGCTCTGGAATGTCATTGTCACTTTGACGGGCCGAACATCATTGGCACCCGCACTTCAGAGAAATTAGAGAGAAACGACAACTGGAGTGGGTTTTTTGATGATAGCAAGACAAATTTTGATTGTATAATAATGAAGCCAATTAGCAGTTTTCACGCGAGAAATGGATTAAATTCGGAGTTAAATATCAATAATTTGACTTGAATACAAGAAAATTCAATGAATTATTACCGTGTTATATATATATATATATATATATATATATATATAGTGTATACATAATAGTTCATTATTTAATAATACTACGTTTACTCTGATATATTAAGTTTCCAAATTTACTTTAATGTTTTTAAGTTTAGTGTAAAAAGCCTCTAAATAGCCTTTCCAAAAAAAAAAAGCCCCTAAATAAACTGGTAGTTTAAATACAGCTACTCTAGGAAAGAAAGAATGTAATTTCCAAAATAAAATTTGTGAGTTTCTTTTGATTCTTCCAATTAGTTGCTCATTGGTGGACGCAGCAATATGAGATTTCCCGGAACTACGTATCTAGTACCATATGCCAAATTCGAAATCGTTATGGTATGCAGCAATATTCAAAACGTTTTCCAATCTGAGAATAGGGGAAGCTGTAAAACATTGGATGTGCAACTGCAATTGTATTAAAATATAGAAAACCCAATCTTTATTTTTCTTTTCCTGCTCTTCACTTGTTTTGCTCCGGAAAGCTTCATCATTCTTCAAACAAATTTTAAAAACACCTATCGTGTTATAACAAATTTGCTTGTGCATCGTATTATTTAACAGAATGATGCCATGGAATCAGCCTTGATTCTCACTGCACCATGCATCCGCAGCAGCTGATATCCAAGTGTGCAGTAGCATCCTGTAATTTTCTGCGTTACCTTAAATAGACCAATACCAAGATGAACAGCCGGACACCACTTCAAACAAGAATACATTTCCTCGCTGGCAGACAAGACACCAAGTAGAATTGAAAAGCTTTAAGGAAAAGGTTACCCAAATCAAACAAGAAAAGAAAGAAGTATAAAGGTTTATACGAAATAAGTTTTTACCAGCTTTTTACAAGGTTGGAGAGCAGTCAAGTTCTAAGCAACTCATAGTTGGTGTTCCACACACTTTATACAAATGTTTACCGGGAAACAAGATATCATTCACCATAGGGTACAGCCTGGAACAAATTTAGGTTCAACTGTTCTGTCCTGAGAGCTCCTCCTTCAATACGTGCTCCCAGTCTGAAGAACAGCTGTCATACCAGCCTGCAGAGAGTTGATTTCCAAGCCTGGTGCTCTTGGGAGACTGTATTGTGCAATCATGCTTGACACATAGATGAAAATCCTTCACAACTGACTGTTCTCCAGCATAGTCAACCACTTGGTTCTGTGAGACAGATTCCAAATTAAAACCCAAAACTCCATCATCTGCTGTGTCTTCATCAATGGGTATTTGCTTTTTCTTTCCTGCAAATCCAAGATCAACAACCTCTGGCAGTGGTTTCTGCTCCATCTCATTGGAATCCAGATCGACATTGCCTCGGCTTTTCAGGATATGCAACCTAGTCATGATGGAGGCTTCAACATCATCTGTATGGCAGGCTGTTCCTGGTAGAGGGGAGTCTTGGGTTTGCAGACTTGAGGTTGAGCTATCCTTTACTTCAGTTGCCAATTTGTCAACCGCATCCAAATCTAAAGAAAGCTTTGAGCTCGAGAGTTCATCCGCATCTCTAGTATGAACAGAATATGAATTGTTAAGCCGGTGTTTTAGTACATGAAATCTGGCTGTGACATCATCAGCATGGTTGCTGGAGCTTGCTATAGGAAAATTTTGGTTAGAAACATCTAGGGTTGGTGCACTCTCAGCTATTGCTGTTAATTTCTTATTGGTGTCTAGATCAGCAGATAATTTAGACCTTGAGATTTTGTCCTCATCTGGTGTGTCTTCTGACAAATCTGAATCAAGACAACAGGTAAAACAAAAATCAGATAGCCAAATGAAAGAGTCAAGGATTGTTAACAGATAATTCTAAAAAATTTGTTATGAAAATGACATGATCCAAGAAGTTTACAGAAACGTTTTAACCTTTTTCTGTGTCCAATTTGCATTTTTCTATTTCAATCTTCATGTTATTGTAGCGAGCCATGTAATTGATGGAGCATAAAGCAGCTTCTGCTTCAAGCCATAGATTCTTATACAAGAGAACTTGTGGGTGTGTCTCTTCCTTCTCATGAAAATTCTCAATAAGAACCTTCTTTATAGCCTGCAAATTATGAACCAAAAGAAATACAGTATAAGTTTGCTTTCAATTTTCATCTCCTTTTCCTCCCTACTATAGAAAGAAAATGAGGAAATATATTCTATCACGGTAAAGAGCAAAGAATCCAAAAATCATATACCTGGGTCATCTTATCATTTTTCACTTTTATGTCTGTACCACTCCTGACAGAAACAAATTCAGAACATTTCTCATCTTTCTTACCAAAATGCTTCCTCTTCACTTGTGTATGCTGACTTAGAACATCAATAGCTGCCACCTGGGGGCTTCCCGTACTTGTTCCCTGAGAAAAAAAGATTCAGCTCAGTCATAACCCAGAAAAGAATTTCCAGGAAAGAGTTACGAAGGAATAAACATAATAGCAAAGAGAAACACAATTTAGCATTTCAAAATTCCTAGAGATAATTACACAACAATTAAAAAAGACAAATAAAATAAAAACGGGGAGCCATACCTTATGTAGCTCACTCAATAATGACTCTTGTCCATTTTTTTTTGACATGGGGAACCATACCTTATGTAGCTCACTCAGTAATGTCTCTTGTCCGATATTTTTTGACATGCATGTATCGAGATTGTTGATTACTTTTTCAAGGGACTTGACATCTTGTTCCCTTAATTCACATGCCTCATTGGAGCAGTGATATAGAAGCAATTCTGACAGGTTCTGCATTGTATCTACCAGAACACTGATGCTGCTATTTGACACTGGTTCTTTGCCTAAGAATTTAGTATGCTTTGTAGAAACATCTTCTACAGAGGATGGTGCACACGATAAATGCTTTACAGCATGGCATGACACATGAGATGAACCACAGCCTGAGACATCATTTATCTTCATCTCAAGATCTGCAACACCAGTCTCAGATCTGCACAAATTTTTAGAAGCTAATCTACCTTCTGCAAGACATTGTTGACTGGTGTGAGATGCCTTCTCAACCTCATCCACTGACTTGTCGAATAAGACATAATCTTTCTTCCATTCACTTGCATTATCAGAGAATTTGACCTCACAGGCAGAACTTGCTTTATATTTATGGGATCCTGCTTTCCCAGCTTCATCAGGTTCATGTTCTTTAAAAGACGGGATAGAGACTGGCGGCAATTTAAGAGACGACATTGAACCATCTTCCACATTCCCATTTTCATCAGACATCAAAATTTCACCTGCTTTTCCTGAAGGATGTTTAACCATGTTAGCAGTATTCGAAGAAATAAATTTAAGCACTTGACCATTTGAATCATCGCATGCTTCAAGTTTCTTTGCAAGCTGCACAGCAACAGGCTCAGAAGAACCAAATGGGGAATTATTAGAAGCTGGAGCTCCTTTCCAGCAAGGTGAGTCAACAGGAGGGTTGTAATGATCTAAACTCTCTAAAGAATTCTCCACAGCAATGACTGCTTCATTATTCTCAAATGCCAAACTGAAATTATCTGGACTAATTCGAGACAAATTAACTCCAGATTTTGCTCCGAAGAAATTATCAGAGGCATCCTTAGAGGCCATATTTCTTGTTGAAAGCTTTTCAGTGCTTGTTGACAATTCCCCGGACATATAACAATTCCCATCAAGGAGAAAGCTGTGTTGAATTGGGTCAAACTCATTTTTGCTACCAAAGTTAAACAAAAAACGAGGCTCCTTCACAGTAAAGCGATTATTGCCAGCCAAATTTGTATCAGTTGCATTAATGCCAGTATTAACATTTTTAAATGAAACAGAATTTGATGCTGAAGAGCTGGTACCAACAGCTGGTGGTCTAATAACAACCCCAGGTGAAGACTTCACAGAAGGTATACTATCACTTAAAGTAGTACCATGCTGTCTCAAAGGTTTCTCATATGGAGTGCTGATTTGCACATAATTGTTCTTGCAATTTACCAGATTTAAGGGAGGTGCCTGCAGGTTGGCTTCAGAAATTGCTGAACTGGACCCGATAACTGATGTCTTCAAGTAATCCACAGGCATGAATGATGGATTTTGCCCCAGGACAGGGTTATAATCTAGCTTTTCAATATTAGCAGGCCCAGCTTGATCTTCCCTAGGTGAATAAATATTATATGAAGTTTCTTCGCATGTCTTTAGGCTTTTGGAGGGATGAGCTCCTGCAATCAGTGACAAAATAGAAAATGGTTTATGTAAAATCCCACCCAATGTTCCTTTATCATCATTCTCTAGTAAACTCCCCTTCCGACATGCTGCTTTTCCCAAAAACCGAATTTGACAATCCAAAAGTATGTAGCATTAGAAAGCGAGGTGGTGACAAGAAAGGGTGAAGATGCATTTTCGAAAGTCTTCGTGATCATAGCAAAATGGTAACAGGAATCAAATTTGCAACCCTGCATGGTGGTTAGAATCATTTTTTTGGCCTAATAGTGCAGGAGGGGAGAGTAAAGACATCAAAAGATTTTGTAGGCATGAGTCCAGGTATTGCGGGAAAAAATGAATGAGTCAGCCATCGAGCTTTCGAGTGCATGTAAAGACCATTATTAATAAAAAGAATGAACAAGAGGGAGGAAAGGGAAGAAAATATCGTCAGAGAATATATGAATAAAAGGAAAATTGACCAGTCATGCCAACCCAGAGAACCCTAAATCAATCAGATTAATAAATTTGAGTGTTAACAATAAGAAGGGATAATTCCAGTGTCTCACTTAGACACTGGTCTCGGCGTGCCTATAAGAACTTTCAAAGAAACTCTGCAGTAACTCAGAAAACTTGTGGCAGACAAGAAATGATCAGTCATCGAGAGCTTAAAATATCACCAAGAAAGGGGGGGAGGGGGTGGGGAATACCTGAATTGAAATAATTTACCATGTACACAAAGTGCATTTGATCATTGAAATTCTGCACATGGAATAGACAAGACAAAAAGGAAAGTAATGCAAATGCAAGTACCATGTATATATCCGAGACAAATACAATGGGAACAAAAGTAAAACATAAGAAAGCAAAGAAAGAAACAAATTTTTGAAACAATTGTACCTAAAAATAGCATTAATATATCGTCCAAAGAAAAGGGAAAACTTACCAAGGTTGATATGATCCATGTAAATGGAGGAAGGAGCTACAGACGTCTCCTTCAAATAAAAACTCCCACCAAGCTGAGCCGGCTTCCCTTTCTCCCAATCCCACAAGCCACCGCCCCATTGAGCCGTATGGTCCAGGCCAGGCAAGCTCTGCTCATTGAAAGTTGGCACATGAAGGGGTGGTGAGACATAGGAAGGATAATAGGTTTTGGGTTCAAAAAGATCCGAATTTTGGTTATAGGAAGGAGTGGGAGTTGGCTCTAAATCCAGCTGAGGCAGTTGAGCCGGTTGGGGTGAATTAAAAGTGTAAGGATTAGAATCGAGCCAATTCAAGGGTTCACCCAAATCAACAAGTGGGGTAGCTGCAGGTTTGGGGATGGATCGGTCGACGGTGAAAGGTGGTGCTAAAGCTGACAAATTTGAAGATCCTCCTCCATGAGCGTTCCCAACGTAAGACCCAAATCCCATCATCGTGTATCTGTCTCAAAAACTCAAAATTTAGTCCATCTAAACAAAAACCCACAAAACAAAAGTTCCGACCGACTTTTGCGAGAAAAGACAACAGCTATTTCAGTTTTCCAGACAGAAAATTTTGGCATCAAACTCCGTATGGATGAGAAAAAGTAAATAGAGTCAATAAATCAACGTTATCATCGGTTTTATTGATCATACCAACGGAGACGAGAAGGACCCAATTCTTACAAGTGAGAATTAATTGGCCTCATCATCAGCAATTCAGCACCGTCACAGTTGAGTTTGGAGAGTTGAGGATCAGGTGTTGCACGAGTCTTCTCTTGTTTGGGACTATTGGCCTCTTATCCAACTTTACGTTATTTCCCCAAAAGTCCCTGGAGTTCTCCAAATTGGCCTTAAATCCTTTCCTAATTTCCTTGTTTTTCTTAGTCTGTAATGTCAGACACGCACGTACGAGTGAAAACTTAAAAAAAGATTCCAACTCTTAGATGGGAATTAGTATAAATTTATTAATAAAGTTTGTTTTTGTCTATTTAATAATACTAATCAATTCGTAGAACTGGATACCAACAATTGAGGGGTTCATTTGGAGTGAAATTACTTCTTTTAATTGTCCAATAATCTAATATTGCAGACACAACCCAAGTAGAGAAACCTTTGTTTAGTACCATTTCTTAAACAAAGATAATTTAATTCACTTTAATTTATTAAAACAACTGAAAATTTAATTACTGCCAATCACACACAAATATTTGGTACAAATTTGAAATTAGTCCAGTTAATACCCATTAATATCTCAAAGCTTTAGGTTTGTAATCAATGTCAAAACTTTAAAGGTTATATGTAATAGTTGGGTGAACTAATAATGGCAGTGCAGACTAAGTAAGCGTTGATGGTTTACAAATCGGAAGGTATGAAACATCTTTACTACTACAACACATGGTCGAATGAAAATGTAGTCGTTTTGGATAATCATGGATGACAAATTTAACAATATATATATTATATGTATTATGGTTTTCATTTTTCAAGGTATACATATGTATATTTATGTTACTCACCTTGGCATAGATTAAATGCGCCATTATACATATTGAAGGTTAGCAAGCTCATCTAGGAAGAAAAGTAAAGCAAATGTGATGGGCGCTGTCGAGTTGAAGGCACTTTGGATATTCTTCTCAAATTAAGAAAGGGCTAAGTCGGCCTTCAATCTCAATGCGATTTTGATGGTCTTTTTAAAGATTACCATCATAATTACTTGGAATCACTTCAAAAATACTCTTATACTTCAACATTTCGACTCCCTTTACTTACAGTGAATCATTACCTTATCCAACCACTTCAATTTGATTCGTTGTATTGCTATTTGCATAAACAGCTCAAAACTCCCAACATTTTAGGCTTGAAGGACCACTTTGACAAATCATCTAACAAGAGATTAGATAGTAACATCTCTCAACATCTGGTATTCTTATCACGATCATATTTCGAATCATTATCATGCATTGTCTACTAATCAACTCTGTTATCAGATATCATCATCCGCATGTGCTAATAAAACCAGTTTAATTTGAACAACAAGTAATACCAGTTGAGAGAAAGGGTTTTGATCAACCCTAAGTAATTAAAGGATTTGTTTTCTTTTTATCTTATAGGGAATGCAGCTCTCTTTTACCGTGTTAATACAACCATTGGAGTAGTGTCCAGCCTCCTATATCAGGCAGCGCTAGCTAGCGCGCGCTTCCTACGGCTTATCCTCATCTAGAATTGGGCAAAAGGTCAAAAATTCAATGATGAAGCATAGAATTCAAAATAACCAATTCTCCTTATCATTTGTTTCTGTTTCTGTTGTTTGTCAAAGTAAATGCGAAAGCTGGGATGGAACTGGCGGAGATGGGGGACTATTGCATTTCTAATTTAATTTGAACTATAGATTTGACATTATCCCCTGTCGTGACTCAAAAACGCCAAAAATCAATAGTGAGTGAGAAGAATTTTAGGATAAACCGACTCCTAACAAGGGAAGACTGAAGAAAAAAATTATATTCTCCTTTTCAAGTAAGGTACAAAATTGTGGGTAATTTACTTACCATAGTCCATGCTTTCATTCCCAGTTCTGCTAACATTCACAAAAACAAGCAATTTATAAAAATAAATCTGCATTGGTTCATCCTTTCGATCAGATCAAAACAATTTTCTGCCTGTAATAGCTTATGCTTTGAAGATATATATCTTATCCTTACAGCGATCACCAGCTGAGCGGACACAATCATTTTTCCTTTTTGCCAAAAAGAGCAAATAATATGAAAGCTTGTTCAAGTTAAAAGTACATGTAGTAGGGACGTGAATGCATAGAAAATAATTTAGAATTCAGGCCACACCAATGTATTAATCTCGCATGAAAAAAGGAGTTTCCTCGAAATTACATAAATCGCAGTGCATTAGAAAAGAATGATGATGAATCAGAAACGAACTCCGACAAATGTACACAGAATAGTGCTGATGATGACGATTAAAAAAAATGACTAAAAATAAAGAAATAATAAGAACCCAACAGAATATACTAAAAGTAGACCAGGAAAGAAGAGTCCTGATTCAGGGTGGCAGCAGCAGCAGAAGAAGAAGAAGAAGAGGTAAGCCGACGAAAATGAAGGGTTGGCCTCGGTGCTAACAGCCTCTCCGTCACCCTTGCCAGCGCCACCGTGCATTCTCCTAACAGCTCCGCCATGGTCGATACTTTTATCATCTTCTTTGATCTTAAAATTTTTTTGTCTTTTGGATATGGAGAGTAAGAGAAACGTTTCTTCTTTTTCCTTTCCTTTTAGGCCTCCAATTCCATAATGCCTTTAAGAAGCAAAAAAGTGAATTTACTTTTAGCTTACCCAATGAAGCGTTTGAATGCTAAGGTGAAAAAAGTGGACAAAGATGCGGCCAAGCTTGTAAACTTGCTGGTAGTGGGATCTACCTACCTTTTCGGTTCCCTCGTTTTTTTCCTTCAATCTTTCATTTCATCCATGGGTTTATTATCCACATTTTCATATTCGTAATCATGGATCAATAAATTATTAGAGTGATTAATGATGGAATGAATATTGGTTTTCACATTTTTTTACTTGGGTCAGCTTACGCGTTAATTTGTAATCATTAACTTTAACTAATCACATTTTCAACCCTTTCTTAATCCATGTAGTAAAACAAATTAGGATGGGTTAAGTTAATCATTCAAACTTAATTAGACTTTCTCTCTCACAAATAAATGGGTAAATCTTGATTCAAAAAGCCGCTGACATAACTGGACCAATTAAATCAATCCATCATCGTTAAACAGTAATTTATGTATTATGTTTCCATCAACCAAATCTTATCTATATTTGGGCACTAATTAGGGAATCACTTTGCTTTTGTTTCTACATTATTTCTGATGACATGGCGTGGATCTATTGGAGGATTGTTTTGGGTGGGACGTGGAGTGGCTTTAAAGTCTTTTCGGTGTTGCGTGGAGGATTTGGCACCGTCAGAGTTCGGACTTCGGACCCCCATGTATCCTTCCCTATCTAGGAAAAAACAGGTTTCCCTTCTGCTCCAAAACACAGTGTATGTATGCCTTGCGAAGTTGCCAAATCAGTTGAGTTGTGGCACACAAGGCATGTTCTCCTTCTGCATTAGGCAGGTTTTTGATTTCGGGTATTCTCGCCATTGATTTTGGCCGTCAACTAATACGGCCAACTGCCTAAACATGCGCATGACATATGGATTTTTTTTCTACATTCAAGAAAAATGGTAAAAGGCAAAGTCCAATTTAAATACTACCTCCTAACAATAAGACATAATTAAGCAAAGAAATTTCCATGAGAGAGCCGACAATCTTGAACCCGCAATTTATTTACAAATGAGAGGAGAAAACGTATGACATCAAATTTACACTCTTTTCCCCTTTTGTTGTGGAAAACGTCGAGGCGTGCATATAGGCATTTACCCATGTCCTTTTTTCCTTGGCGTGCATAGTTAATTTCTTATCTTTAGAAAGAATAGGATCTGGTGAAGACCTTTTTCCATGCCTTCCAGCTTAGAGAGCGAGCCTTCATTAGAGCTAAAGAAGGTTTACTGGAGCCCTTGGGAGGAAGAGAAGGTGGGGGAGATGATGGTTGTGCCTCTTCCATCTCAATGTTGTCTTCTGGCTTCCAAAAACGAGCTTCTTTTCTTTTGCTCCTCATGGTTGATAACACATCGAATTTGTTACATATTCCCCACACTGTTACTTTTTGTTGATTATAGTCTACAGTTACCGAGTATATTCCTGCCATATGCACAACAAGGAGCTTCAATACAGTTGCCCTAAACATGGCATGTAACTTGGTAATACATTAATTTACCTTCTGGCCCTGGGCCTATGATTTGATTGCAAAAATCCTTAAGGTATCCAAGTGTTTAGTTAACTAAACATTACAGTCGTGGCCAACCAAAGGGAGGGAGCGGGCCTAATAATTGAATTTGGTCTCATTAAAACGTAGGAAGTGCAACAACCGAAACAGGATGGAAAAGGAAACAGGAAATTGAAAAAAAACCAAGTGTATGATTACAAATTTTATTTTCTCCTTTTCCTCTGATGAAACTATTCCATGCATTTGAAAGGAGTGGGGGTGCATTGCATTGCTTTTCATATCTACTTTTCTATTTTAGTTTGAGATTCAAAGGACCAACAGGACAAATGATAAAACTGTTGGGTGTTTCATGGACAAATTGTGGGTCCAATAAACACCATTATTTCGAAAGGTTTTGGGCTTGGGCCTTAATCTAAGACTAGAATCTAACACGAGGTACATAAATGCTAAGCTTTGAACGCGGACACCGGACCTGGAAGCAGGGCAGAGAACGTAGAGAAAACTTTGAAATTAGGTGACGACAGCCCATGGATATGTCACACCATGGTTTCATATAGAGAAAATGAAGAAAGTAATCAGATATTTACCTTTGAGATGCGACAAAGTCTTCTTCACTTTCCTCTCACACCCGTAAGAATACAAAGGCACCATCATCTCCACGTACTGTGGCTCCACATTCTTGCTAGCTACAACTATTTGCATGTTTGCCATTTTAGCTCCAACCTAATTGAAACCAGATCTTTCTTCTTATGGATGTTCTTATTTCTTCTTGGTTGTCATTGCATCGAATTTGGCAAACGCCTTATATAAGAGATTCACAAGACATTGATGAAAGACAACAGGCCGATCGTGGATTCCTTGGTAAAGAAGGCTAGTGTTCCCTTTTCCCCCCCACCTTTTCTTTCATTTAATTTTCTTCTTGTTGCTGTTCATGCTTTATCGTTCATCCTGGTGGCTTGATCGGGTCAGGTTCTGGAAGTCAATTTAATTGTCAAAAGGTACTTTAATTGGGGAGACCCTATCTTTGGAGGGGGTGTCATGTTGACTTGGATAGGGGTATAAGATGTGTCAGCACAGCTGTTTGTTTATCAAAAGTGCATTGAACCGTCTGCTTTTCATCATGGGGATTGGATATCCTTATATGCGTATAATATGGCTCCCATGTGGATTGTTTTTCTTATCAAAGAGGTTGCTTTCTCTCGGAAATTGGAACTTGGGAAGCATAGCGAAAGGAAAAAAACAAGAGACTAACCCTAATGCAGTATATTATGTGTACCTGAAAATTATTCTATATCGTGCAAAAATTAAAGTGCACAAGGCATCATCTGCTGTGCAGTCGTTGGTGAAGCTGCCATGCACATGCATGCATACTTTTGCTTAACTGCCTTGCAGGGCATCTGTCCCCTAAATTTTAGTTTTGATATGGTCATTTCTTCATCAAATATATAACGTTTTAATTCCTCTTCTTATATATGTAGAATTCACTTAGATATAGATTCATTTTTGCTTGATTAAAATCAATCTCCAATGAAACGTCTCTAACTGCAACTGAGATACAACTTTCCACGGCCATCTACCAATTGATTTGAACATTAGTGACGTTGTAGAGTACCTCAGAATGATTTGGTAGATCACCATTGGTCCAGTTAGAAACCTGAGTCGAGAGAGAGAGTGTGTGTGTGTGTGTGTGTTCAGTAGTTAGTCAATAAAAGCTGTTGGACACTTTAGTTACAGTCACGGTAGTCAACAAAGCTGCTCAAAAGTCTAAATTAACTTTATTTTCTAATAAAGTTGTTAGTGCAAGCTCGTTCAACTTTTTAATCTTCAATTTAGATCCACAACCTATCATTTTCCCCCTACTTATAAAGGGTATTTATGATGCATTTACTTTATCTTTATCTATGAACTCATCCCATAATTAACTTCCAAAAAAAGAAAAAGGAACTTTTGATTAAAAAAATTTCCTTTGGCTGAGAAAAGTTTGCGGCCTCACTTTGTCTTTGTAGTTGGAACATTCACCTCAAATAAAAACTAGGGAAGTGAGAGCATCGCCCTGACTGAATTGATGCGTGAGACAACAAGACAGTGGACAGGTGTGACGGCAACGCGTCACCTCTCAGACATTTTCAAGTGCCACGTTAGGAAATAAAATGGGGGTGGTCAGGTTCTGGTGTCTCTCTTGGCTTTATATATTAGGGTGACTCAGATCTCATATGCAGAGAGAGGTCCTACCATGTGAATCCCACACCTCTGATTTCTTCAGAGAATCTTAGACCTATCATTTTTATCCTTTTATCAGTTTTGGGATTTTATCCTATCCTTTTAACAAGTGACATCCACGAAAGGTTTGGAATATTATTTGCAATGCCCTCTTTTACCCCACATTTGAAACCTTTGATCAGTCTCAGGGCTCTTAGAGACTGTGCATGGTGACCGTGATCTGGAGAATTGGACAGCGCCGCTACAAATATAGAATGCTAGCTAGGTTTAGGCCAAGACAAAGAAAAAGTACAACTGTTGATGCTAGTGCTTCGCTATGGTATCTACGTCACATTATCCACCTCTCTGCACGAATTGCTTTTGGGAATCATTTCAGAAATTAACTGATCAGGATGCTGCTCTCTTTCTTTTGCGTCGGATAAGATGTCGACCCGATGAAAATCCAAAAGCAATTGCAAATGTATGCGTTTCATTAAATAGTGAGCAATCGAAGTTATAAACCTGGGTATAAGATTTCATCACAAGAAATTGTAAATGGAAAAACGGATGGTATTTCTTTAAATAATCATGATTAAGCCTCATCAAAAGGCAACAGACCTACAGGGTCTTACGGCCATGCAAACACTATGTTAAATTGGCATCAAGACTGGCAATTGGCCATTTATTTACGCTCCATCCAGAGTGGATTGATTTCGGAGATATTAATCTTATTAAATTATAAGTTACAAGGTGAGAGGATACCTATTCAGGTAGTACAAAACAAATTGCTTTTGGAAATTATTTAAAAGGCCACTAATAAAAAAAATACTTATTAGATCAAAAGTCGTAATAAATTTTGATAAGCAGGGATAACTTTTGCTGAGTAAAAAAAAATAGTGATAATTTTTTATAAATAGATATTGAAAGAGAAAACTTCAAATTTGCTGTCTACAATTCTTTTGGATGTTTTTGTTGAATCTATATATATATATATATTGTCATTAATCTCAATTGTAACATTATGAAGATATATAATTACTTTAAAACACAATATACATGAATATTGTAACAAAACTACTAACAGTAATTCAATTAGGGATACGTTAAATGTAAAAGAGTGTATGTCTAATTAATTAACATGCAGCCAATCCCACAAAATCTACCCATCAGTTCGTAGTTGATCTTATGTCATAGCTCAAAAGTTCTCTTACTTAACGTTATACTATGACATAAGGGTTAGCTATTACTTAGTCCTGACTCCTGACTCCTATATATTCACTTGTCTTTATTACTTTAAACAAAAAACTTCATTATAAAAAAAAAGGAGAGAGAGAGAGAAAGAAACATAATCAATACTTATTTGGCTTTATCATATATTCCCAAACAAAAGAAACAATTTGAGACATTCGAAATGATGCTATAATATTATCATAGTATTATAATACGGAACAACTTTCTGTAATTAATTTTTATATATAAAAATATTTTAGTATATCATCAAAATTTATGACTGTCGGTAGAACAAATAAATTTCTTAAACAGTAAAATTTTAATATAATTAAACCTGTACGGTTATTAGTACTCTGTAAATAATTTTTTATTAAAGTAATGGCTTACCGAGTCTAAATAGTAGTAGGTTTTATGAACAAACATATTACGTCAAGTATATATATATCTACAGCAAAAGATCATGTATGTATACTGTATATATATTTAACTTAACATATACTCTGATACATGTAATACAGAATGATGATATTATTAATCAACTCAGTTGTACAATGATCCCACTGCGGCACTCCCCACATTCCCTGATCGATATGAACCGTCCACCAGATTTTCTAAAATTCTCATCATCAGTGGTACGGACTGAAGATGAACTATATTCCATATACTACTCCACATTATAGTAAAAATTAACTGATTAGAAGCTAAAAACCTTGTCATCACGAAATGATTCGATACTATGATGACTAGGAAATGCAACAAGCGTTGGGATTTTCATCGCTGAAGAGCTGCGGAGGAGGAGGCATTCGCTCGATGACGTAAAGGGGCTGGTAGTAGTAGATCATCCTCTTCATAGATTCCTCCTCGTTGATAATGATGTTATTCTCTTCTACTCCTTCCTTCTTCTCCACTTCCTTGCCTCCTTTGTTTTCAGCTTCTTCTTTCTTAGCTTCTTCGGGTGGTTCTTCTTCTTTTTTCTCTGCGTTTACTTCGGGTTTGGCTTCTTCGGCTGGCTTCTCTTCGCCTTCTTTTTTCTCGGGTTCAGGTTGAGGCTCAGGCTCCGGTTGTGGCACGATCCTGGCCTGCTTTTTGGTGCGTCTATAGACATAATCCACTAGCTTGTTTGCATCCATGGTACCCGTGACTGTAACTTTCCCTGTGCTATGCTCCGTTGCTACACTTTGTACGCCTGAATGTAAAAATTAATAAACATCAGAATCAATTCTACAATTATCCCTGAACTATGAAGCGCCAATAAACATACATATTTTATTTATTGCTGGTTGCCCTTCTAAAATACCAAATCCCTTAGTTTCACAATAACAGTAAGTGACACTGATCGAGACTAGTGTCAATTAATGTCCAAAAGCATGCATAAATGATTGCTGGCCACGTTGGAAAGGCCACACCGCCTTTGTCTGTCCACATAGGATTCATTTCCTTGTCACTTTTAATATTATTTTTTTTATAATTGAGAGAAGAGATATTTGAATTTTACATTTTAAATAAAAATCATGTATCAATTAATGAAGCATTTGAAATATATGGATTCTTGTCACTTTTATCTGAACCTTTTTCAATTTCTCGTGCAGTTGGTCAATCGCAATCACAATTATCGTCTTGCTTATTGCTGGCTAAGTGGACTACTATGCTACAGATTCACTGAATAAATTAACAATGTTACGTTACCCAAAGGTGTACCCTTGTAAAATTGGCATGAACCTTAACCAAACTGAATTTTCGTTGGATGATTCTAATAATTCTTTCTAAATGTATGGCCACGGGATAACCAGCCAATTAATATTATACCTCTCATTTTCAGAATCTTTTTCTTGAGTTGCTCAGCACAGGCTTGGCAATGCATGTCTACGTTAAGCTCCACGGTTGTTAATCCACTAACCTGGAATAGTTAACCGAAACAATGCCATTAACACTTCTATGTATGAAACGAGAAACGATTTTTTTTCTTTAAATTTATTAGTGCTCTTTTGATTTGTTTTCTTGGGTGAAATAAGGTGCTGCATGAAACCTGTGAAGTAACAACTTCTGGCAGAGGTTCACCCTCAGCTGCAGGCAAGGGAGACAGAACTTTAGCCCTTCTCTTGGTTTTCTTCATGATTTTGTCGCATATTGCTTGGGGTTCAACTATTCCCTTTATAGTCACTTGGTTTTGAGCCATATCGATCGCAACTCCTTCCACACCTGCTAGCGTTTGTCCACCAACCATTTGAACATTTTAGTAGTTACGTAAAGGATTATGACCAATCAATTAGTGAGAGACACAGATATATAGCATCGAATCAATATGAATTTATTACCTCTAATCTTCATGATGGATTTCTCGATCTTCTTTGCACAGCCCACGCAATGCAAGTCCACAAACAAGACAAAAGGAGGAGGTGGCGGGGGTGGTTCCTCCTTCTTTTCTTCTGCAGGCTTCTCCCCTGCCTTCTCTTCCTTTTTCTCCTTTGGTTGAGCCTCTGCTGCGGCTTGTTCCTGCCAAACATCATAACAAATGCCGGCCTAATTAAATTATCCAAAAGTAATCCATATTGAATCAGTCAATAATTATCATGGTAAAACTCAACGAAACTAAATTAGGGTGCATGCAATTTGTTTTTTCCTTTTTTTTTTTAGAAAGTCCCCTCACCTGCTTAGCTTCCTCACCCATTTCCTCTGTGAATGAACTCAACTAACACGAGCTGAGGAGAAGAAACAGAAGGGAGAAGAGAATGGAATTTACTAAAGAGTAGAAGAGTAGTTTTTATATAGAAGAGAGTGAGATGGTAATGGAATGGACGGTGGGGTTAAGAGCATATAAAGGCAAACTATGCGATTCCACAGCACATGTAGTGCCACTTAGTGTACAAAGAATCTCTTAGTTTAATATTTCCTTAGGAAATCTTTCCAATCTCCAAGGCTGAAGAGGTAGAAAAAAGGGGGAGGAAAGCAGTGAAGCAGAGTTGGCAGATTTATAGAGAAGATCAATGGGGAGCTCAATTGGAAGTTGTTGGGAGACTGGCGGTGATGAGAGGGGGTGGATGGCAAAGGAAAGATGTGAAAAGAGAACCAAATTGACAATGATAATACTTCCATCATCCACCGACTTTGGGTGGATTTTGCAATTCATGAGGTGGTGATTCGTCAGACGAGTTTTAACTCTTATGTGGACACCCTG
The DNA here is from genome assembly GCF_000208745.1 of Theobroma cacao. Lineage (NCBI taxonomy): Eukaryota > Viridiplantae > Streptophyta > Magnoliopsida > Malvales > Malvaceae > Theobroma > Theobroma cacao. The sequence goes on from NC_030852.1 coordinate 30,487,184, forward strand.
GACACCTGCTTTACGAGGATGGTTTTTTGGGTATGATTTAGTACGGCCAATTCACTCACTTCGTCAGCACTCTAATCCTTTCCGTATTTGCCACCTCGGCACTACAGTTTACACCACGGTTAAGGGATTGCTTAGGGTTAGAGTTGTACGATGCATAGTTTGGGGGTTTCTCGCACCGGATGACTTCCCATGGATACTAAATTAAACCCATGGAGTGGAAGTTTATGCCGTTGATGAGGGAAAACTGTAGTGCCAAAATAAACTTTAAAATATGTAGTATCGACAAATAATATTACATCTTACTCCTTAGCTTCAAAATAAGGTCTGAAGTATGATTTCCCTTTGTCTTCCACCTACTACGGAAAAATGCTCGTTAAAGTTTAATTATGATCATCTTTGACTGTTACTTCATCTATTTGGTGCGGTAGGAATTCGTTTTTGTTGGTAAGGAAGTTTCTAGTTAAGTCTTGGCTGTAAGGGAGACCCTTCAACTACTTAAGATTAATTGTCTTATTTGCGTTAAATTAATTAAGGATACTTTATGTTACCATCCTTGTAAGTTTGAAGCAATAGTTTGATTCCTTCTTTGTTTTTGGGTTAAACTAGCTAGGTTAGTTCAATAAAACTATATACAAGTAATTAATAAAAATGTGTATCACATCCAAGAATTGTGTGACACATTGTTTAATAGTTTTGCTTAGGAATGAATCATAAAGAAAAAGCATTTGCCATGTTAGAGAGAAAAGAAAGACAGTTGGGATGGATGAAACGTGGGGATTCGAAAGTTTTTGCGTGTAAAGATCTAGTATTAGAAAGTTAATATCACATGGGATGCTGACCTTGAAATTACAAAGCCTTCATCTTTCCTTTCCTTTGCTTCCTTCATAGGTTTTCAAAAGGCTCTTGTACTTCACGCTACCCCTGCCACCTCTCTCTCTCTCTCTCTCACTCTTTCTTTTGCCGTTTACTTCTTTGCTCCAAAGCGCCCCAAGCCAAACTAATTTCCCCCACTATATATGTACACTGTCTTACCAAACTTACCTACAAGGAGAATTGATCTGGTATATTTTCTCCTTTTCCATCCAATTCAAAAGCCGAACCACAAAAGGCTCCTTGAAGGAGACTCCAAACCCTACCCAGCTCCCTATATTGGTTTGGTCTCCAGAGTTGATAGAGAAAAAAACATAGAGGAACTTGGACCGAAAGGATGGATACATTTTTCACCGATGTAGAAAGGGGAGGGCCAACTAACTAACGTGGTAACACGTGGGTATGGCTCAGCAATGGGACTGACAGCCAAGCACGAGTTAAAATGGCGAGAATTTTCGAGAGTTTGAGATAAGAGTGTGTTCTGTTCCAAAAATCTAACCCAACGTTTTAGCTTTGTAAGGCAAAAACCAACCATTTCCACCAAACAACATATCTTGCAACTGATGCAATGCTCCAGAAAATAAAAATACTGTACAACCAAAAAGAAGGCAGGGTCCCGAAGAATTGAGGTTGACCCCATTCAAATTCCTTTTTTCCTTTTCAACAAAACAAAAAAAGAATACTAGTAATTGAGAATAATTAACTTTAAAGGGACATGCTGATTAAGGGGGTGCTTCTTGTCCCAACTACTGTTAGCATGGGCGGTTAGCAGAATCTGGATGAATGATTAATATTAAAGCAATCATTCTCACCCACCCATTCCTTTCTTTTCCAAATCCATGGTTCTATTACTATAACTTCATAATTGCATGAGCACCTTTTCTTTAAATAATTAAACCATTATTATTAGCTAAACACATGTCTTGCCCCTATTGGTGATACCAAAGGTTTGATCCTATGGGATCATGTTCAGCTACCGTTATATTCCACTGAATTCTCTGTCTCAGTTTAAACAACATAACCAAATTAATTCTGCGTAATTAGATTAACCGCACCAAAAAAAATTAATTAACGAAATTTTGCTTTTGTAGAATCGCCAAACAGACTAAAAGAATCACATGCTGAATTATTTGGCATTATTAATGTTTCACAATCAGCTACTGCCATCTTCATGTGCTCCGCCTAATCATCTCGATCGTGTGTAAGAAGTATCCAGCAGTTAGAGAGCCAGACAGAGAGAACATGGATTACACCCTCCTCTAACACAAAAGAATGGTGCAGTGTCGCAGTGATGATTGCAAGCGTTTATAATTTAACGTAATCTCGTGTATTTTAATATCTTACAAGATACAGTCGTGAAGAACCTTAATGTATTTCTCAAAATTATATATTTATTAATTTAAAATTTTATAATATCTTACTAACTAATATTTAGAGAAAAACAAGGTAAGAATGTTAAAACTGCGCAACTGGTCATTGGACAGGTTGGGCCAATATTCATAAGTTTTGCACCTACTGAAAAGAACAAGATCGGAAGCCGGTGGACCCATACATGTGAAATTGGGGTCTTGTAGAGTTAACTTCACCAAATCTCTAATACATGCATTGACTGAAATTATTTTTTTCTTCTTCTTTTGGTTGAATTGAATAAATTGGCTCTTAGTCAGTGTTTCGTGGCCTCTTCCAAATTGCACATACTGGTCTTGTCCACTTTCCGACAGTGTTTTAAGGGGACAGCATTTTCCTTGAATCGCCTTTGAATATAACTGATCACATGAACAGCAAAAACAATGATAAATGATGCATGTCTTTATACACTTGGTAGTAATAGTACATCAAACAAGTTTGGCTTGGACTTCTAGAGTTAAACGTCGTGTGGGCTGTCTACCATATGGATAGATATCTCTGGTTCATGCTCCCACGAGAGAAGAAACATGCCATGTTTGTTCAAAGCAAGTCCTTTCACGATCCATGTGATGCGTTGGGTAGAGTTCATTTAAGATTTGACCACAACAAACACGTGTAGTGGGATAATTTGCAGTCCCCGATGATGTAGCCCTTCCCACAACACTGTCCCACCCTCCTAGTGGTGTGATTTTTTTACAAGCCGCTTGGTTGACTGCAATCAACCAACAAATCCATGTGCTTTAAAACCAGCTACACTTTGTACATGCCATATGAGCTTTAGCCTTACGCTGACTGCTCTCCAGTGCAGTTTGATGAATTCATTGCGGGTTGGGGCGTAGGGATGTGGTACAAGAGAAAAATGAAGTGGCTACCTAACAAGATACCATAGGAAGAACGTTATCCCATTCACTGTGCCATGGCAGATACAACCACCATAACCAAAAGAATGGAGAGAGCTTCAAAACAGAACCTTTCACAAATGCACTAGCTATTGGACGTTTGCCACTGCACATAAGTATACAAGGATTCAGAAAGTTGGACTTCCTCTGACTGCATATACAGACAGGTTCAATGTATGAGCATAAAGGATTTTAATCATTACTTCTAAAGCCCTTAAAATATTTGATGTAAAATAGAATGTTCGTTCTCATTAAGGTATAGTTCTGCAAGAGCGGTATATAGGGCTGCCCCAATTGGAAGGGCATCCTCATCAATAAAGAAGTAAGGGGAGTGGGGTGGATGAATTGAGCCAACTCCCTCATTTCTAATTCCAATGCTTAGCATGAATCCAGGGATTAATTCTTGATAGAAGGAAAAGTCCTCTCCTGCCATAACCTTCTTGCCCACCTTTACATTCTCAGGTCCAAGCAAAAGCCTACCAACCTTCTGAACATGTTGATGCAAGCTATCATCATTAAAAACAGCAGGATAGGGTGGGAATTCTTCTTCTTTCATGTCAATAGAAGCATTACATCTGTGGACGGCTGCTTGTCCTTTTATGACCTACAACAAGTTATAATTACATAATCATCCCAAGCTGGGAAAAAACAAAAAGAACATCTTTCACTCAGTTCTAAAAACAAACCAATTGGCAGCAGCCAAGATCTTAAACAATTAAGTTGAATATAATCGAACCTGAAGCAGAGATATGATGGTGGAAAACTAATCTATCAACAAAGCAGCAAACAATCTATAATAATTCCCGGAACACCAATACAGCATGCAAATAGGGAGTAATCTTTTCTTTTCATGGAAATAAACAGGGAGTAATCTTCGTAGATAAGAAATAATTGGCTTGAAACAGGGGAACAAGGAGTTTGTATTCTCAAATTAAGATATCTTGCTTATGGGAATAACATCTCAGCAAGGAAGGAAGGAATGAAGATAAACCAAATGGGTTACAAGAGTATATCCACTCTATAAAGAAAACAAAATAGATGCAATATGTTAGTAAAACAGTTGCCTTAAAAGGCAGGAAGAGCTAATGACGGAGGACATGCAAGGATTTTTCTTAATTCAATTGGAAAATCATGACTCATCATGGTATCAATTACTAAAACCGAAAGTAAAAAAGGTTAAATAATGCTGTATGCCAGTATACCTCTTTCAACCTTTGTTGAAGTTTATGCAAGCCATCGGTGGTGAGACTCCTCAGAGTGCCCCCAAATTCAACATATGGTGGAATCGTGTTGAATGCAGACCCGCCTCTGATAAGAGTAACAGATAACACCTTACAGCAAAAAATACATTAGCATTAGGTCGAATTGGACGCTCTATGTACTTTAGCCACTACACAGGCAACTGTTTGTGCATATCCAAATATATGACAGATGTCAAATTTGTCAAAGAATAGGCATGGAAGATTCCTGTATAAGGTATTACAAGTCAGAAACAAACTTGACAATGGATATCTAGATAAGAAAAGGAGAACATACTTGACTATGGAGAGGATCAGCTTCTCTAGAGGTTAGCTGTTGCAATGCCAAAATTGCAAAGGATGCAGCAACAATTGGATCTACAGTAGAATGAGGCCCTGCAGCATGCCCACCAACTCCTTCTATTTTGGCTTCAAAGAAGCATGTAGCAGCTAAGACTGGCCCTGGAACCAACGTTATGCTTCCTGTGGGGCTTCCATTATCTATGTGCATTCCAAATATTGCTTCAGCATCACCTAGAGCTCCTTCTCTTATCATGTGAGATGCACCAGCACCTCCCTCCTCTGCAGGTTGGAAAAGTAGTCTGGCAGTTCCCTTCAGTAGCATATAAAGGAAAAGTTGACATTATGTATGTTTAAAAACTGTGAACCTTTATTAAACACCAAAAATTAGCTCATATTTAAAAACTGTGAACCTTAATTAAACACCAAAAGTTACATGAGCTATTGAATTGAAATGTTAAACATAGAGTAATTGGTTAAATGTGCACATGATTCTTACAACAAACTGGTAATTGGTTAAATGTGCACATGATTCTTACAACAAACTGTCTCTTCAATTTTTAGAAGAATTTTTAATTAGCAACCTTGCTGCATTTAATATGGAGCATTTATAAATATATAGAATTTTACCTGATGTACACATGCTCTTATATGTCATTTATGTATATATAAGTACATGAACTTAAATAGATACGGGAATCAACTACTAAAATTTGAAGTGTAAGGAAAATATATTATTGATAGCCAGTTTTCTCTTTTAATTCACTAGTTGAACCATATTTATCAAATGGAACCTGTTTAATATGACGTTGTATCAAAATGAAACTTGCACAATAATATACAAACAACTATAATAAGATGCTGTATAACATACATGAGATAAAGAAGAGTTTGTAACAATGAATGGGCAACAATAATATACAAACAACTATAATAAGATGCTGTATAACATACATGAGATGAAGAAGAGTTTGTAATAATGTATGGGCATAGTATTCGCCATCTTTAGCAAATGGTACTTTTATCAGAAATCATTTTGTAGATCAGGAGATACAAATAAATTCCTTTACCCTGCCTTACCACTAGGCCGACGTAATTCAGAAACCTAGCCAAGTATCATTGATCATTCAAAACCTAACTTTTGGTCCATTGTTCCATGGCAGTTAGTAATTGCCTTCAAGGGTAATTTACATAACACTGGATGCAACTATTGCTACAGATTTCTTTCCTTTTTCCTTTTTTGGGTTTTTTTTTATTCTGGTTCATAGACTCAAGATCGGTTTAGTGATCAGATTTGAAACGAGGCTTTCCTTTGCAATCACATGAAGACATAGCTAAGTCAACTAAACATCAAATGAGTTGAGAATATCACTAAACAGTTATTAAGATTCCAAATCAAAGCTAACCTTAAGTCTATCTTTGCGTTGATTAAGCAACTTGGCAGCACCAAGGAGCATGGTAGTGTGAGCATCGTGTCCACACGCGTGCATTTTGCCATCTATTTTGCTCTTATGTTCCCATTCGACAAGCTCCTACAAAAGCAGAGCCAATGGAAACAATTAAGGCTAATAAAACAAAAGGCATGGTGACTAGCACCGGCATAATTAAGAAAAAGAAGAAAAGGTCAATACAATATAAGGATGACCTGAAGAGGAAGAGCGTCCATGTCAGCACGAAGAGCAACGACGGGTTTAGAACCGGAGCCAATTTGGGCGACAATGCCTGTCCCGGCAATGGGGTATGAGTAAGGGATGCCAATTTGGTCGAGTTGTTGACGAATAAGAGCACTAGTGTTGTGTTCTTGGAAGCAGAGTTCGGGGTTTTCATGGATTTGCCTCCTGATGGAAACCAACCAATCTTTGTCTTTCTGGGCTGAGCTTAAGAGTTGATCTCTGTAATCTTGATCAAGTCTTCCACGAATAACCGAGAGGTAAGCAAGGGAGAAAAGCACAGAGAGAAAAACATGGGCGATCCAAGTAGTGATGGCAGCCATCGAAGTTCTCGATAGGGTTTGGGAATAACGTTAATTAAATTTGCAGCGCAGCCGGTAAGGTTAAAAATAACTTAAATGAGCACGTCTGATACGTTGACCACATGGAAACAAGCTTAACGTTAACGATCAAATAATAAAGCGACTTCTACTCAAGAAAAGTCATCTGAAATTGTCTTTCGGAAATTATTAGTACATATATGTTTCCTTAAACAATTTGCACAGTGCTGCGTGCGGGCGAAGTTGGCTGACCACGAATCTCATTGCTTAAAGATGATCCCACGGTCGTACCTTTTCTTTCTTTTTGGTCTTCCAATTTCACTATTTTAGTTGCTAGATTTCAACTGCCTTGGACAAAGCCTTTCCAAATGCCGCTCACTTAGCCGATTCTTTTGTTGCGAGAACCTTTCTATTATTTTGCCGTTTCAAGCAAAATGAAGTCTAACCTCCTCACACCAGACCTGACAGTTTTGTACCAAACTCTTATGCTTATGATTAATGAACGCCTTGTTCTTTTTCTTTTTTATGATAGCTGCAACAGCTATTTGGAAGTGTTTAAGAACACTTCCCTTGACTTCACATACAAACAACTTGAATTTATCAGCCTTAATCATAGCACAAGCCTTTTAATTATAAAGATAACTTTCAATAATCAGCACAATTCTTCTTCCCTGCTCAACCCTGTCAATACTGATATTGATACGTCATTAAGATCAAATCTCTTTTTGATGCATAGGCTATATCAAAGATGATAAGTACAGAGCATACTCAAGAATCTAAACTCACAATAGATCTGTGAGTATTCTTCCATAATAATTTCTAAGAAGGAAAAGAGAGGTTTAGAAACTCATGGTGAAGAAAACACTAGATATTATTGCTCAAGGGTGTTCTGTCCTTTTAGTTACAAGAGTTTCCTTTTTATAGAGGAAGGGAACTGATGTTGATAAACTTTATACAGTAAAACGATAAGATTCTAATGCACACGTGTTTTACACATGTTTACATTATTGTTCAAAAGTAAAGACACTCTAATGTAAACGCATTGGTACTATAAAGTAAAGGGGCACTCAATACAGTCTTTAGTCATAATCCATGCTAGGGTCTAAGGTGAGATTAAGCTCTTCCATCCTATACCTTTTCCTTTCTTTGCATATATACATGTGTAGAAACCATGCTTCGAGGTTCGTGTCATAATGTCCATTGCATATTTAACATGGTGGCTTTATGGAGAGTCGTGCAAGCTTATCCTCATTTATCTCACCATAGTCCCATGGGTCTTAGGACCATTCATGAGGATCAAGGATTTTTTCATTGTATTCTTTTAATGCTTGTTTGATTTGATCATGGTAAGGACTAAGTGTCTCAAGGAAATAATCTAGGATATTTCTGTTTCTACTGAAGTCTAGATATGATCAGGGATGATTCTGTTGTGCTGGCAAATGCGTCTCTGAAATGTCCTGTATTCCTAGTCAAGTTCCTTAATATTGCAAAAGAGTGACTTACATACCCATGTTGAGTGGAATGCACCAAGCTGGGTGGCTTTTTCATGTATCACAAAATATTGAGGTTTGTAAAGGATGAATATGACCATTTCTTTATTCTTTCCCACCTCTGATATGATTAGTTCTTTCCAATATAAAAGTGGATAAAACAATGTGAGAATGTCAACAAAATTCCTCTTTCATATCTCTATTTCTCCTTTTGGTGGAATGTTCCTTATTAACAGTTGAGGATAAAGGATTGTCTTATGTTTTTTTTTTTTATAATTGAGAGAAGGGAGATTCGAACCTTGCTCTCTAAGTAAGGGGATCATGTACCAACTAATGAGACAAATGCTCGGGTGTAAGGATTGTCTAATGTTTGAACTTTAACATTTAGGGAAACGAAGACATATCCATTTTCCTTAAAAAGTAGTGTCCAATAAGATGAAATTCAAACTTTAAGATTGTTTTCTTGACTGCAAGGATTTCTTTAAAAGTGGAGTGATAATGCATCTCAAAATTTGAGAATTTTTCACTTTTTTATGCAAATTTGAGAATTTTTCACTTTTTTATGCACATATGTGCCTTTTTTCCTTTTTTCTTCCAAGAGAACTGTTCTTCAATATTTGTCACTAGCATCAATCTGAAGGATTCTTTTGCCATCAAAAGGGATTTTAAGAGGAGCTAAATCTTATAGCTTTGATTTCAGTTCTTGGATGGCTTTGGTTTGGGAGGATCACCAACTCTGAGGGTTTTTTTGTTAGCATTTTCTTAGAGGATTAGTATAATTTGAAAGTTTTGGAACAAAATCTCTAAGATAGTTAACAATGTCGAGAAACTGTTAACTTGTTTCTTTGTGAGGTCTTGGTTTGGAAATTTAAGCAATTCTTGTGAAATATGAGGATTTAGCTAGTGTTCCCCTTAGTTGATATGCATTCCAAGGAAATCAACTTCAGACTTGAATATCTGCATTTTCTTTTATGAAAGCATAACTCTATATTTTAAGATCAATTCTATAAACTGCTAGAAGAGTTGCATATGGGCTTTTTCATCTGGGCTGAATAAAAGAATATCATTTATATAAACAAAGGCCCAGTCCATAATGGGTTGAAAAATTTTTATCATGGCCTTCTGAAATAGTGATGGAGTTGTTTTAAGCCAAAGAAGAAAAAGTCAAGTTGTTTTAACTTCTTTAAGAATCAAAGACGATGATGATTAAGAATGAAAATTCTTTAACTTATTTTCTTAAAGAATACACACACAATTCAATCCCAAATACCTTCTCTGCTCAGACAATTCCAAATGACCAAACTTCTCCATCTTCGACCTTTTATGAAACTTCAAAATCCTCTTCAAATAAAGAATTATACTCTGAAGAAGAATTCTTGCCAAAGCGCAGCAAGCCTTAGTTTTTAGCAATAAGCTCAAGAATAAAAGGTGAAGAAATGGATGTAGATGAAGACATTACATCCTCTCATATTCCTAAAAGATCAACAGCAACAACAGTCTCAAAATTGACATTTACCATAGATGGCATTCCACCAACCAAAAGGCTAGAAAAATTCCAAGAATTCCATGCATGGTTAGAAATTAGGAGATTGTCGAAAGACAATCACTATACTATTTTAAAAGAATTCGTGTCTAGATTCACAAGAATACTAAAAAATTGGTGAAACACTGTTTCTCAGACATACCAAATGCAGTTTCACTCTTACAAGACTTTAGGCAAGTGGTCCAGATTCTTCATACATACTTTCTTGGAAGCCTTGATGATGTCAAAACCCTACAAAGGAAAGAATTTTTCTAAAGAAAAAGTTACTCTTTCAAGAAGACAAATTTTGACAAACACTTCCAAAAGATGATAAAACTGTTTTATGTCCTCGGTGCCCTACAAGCCTAAAATAGGTTTTTCTTTCCTTAATTCCGAATCTAGTCCAAACAATAGTTACCAGAGCTCTTTAGTAACAAAACAAAGAAATTTTGTCCTTAACCCCTAGAAAGATACAACAAGAAGTCCATGTTGCCCTTGAAGATATCTATCACAGAATAAAGGTAGTTCAAGACTATCTCGCAGGAAACAAAGAGCTAGACAAAGCCTGTGCAAGAATATATTGGCAAATAAAATACCACAAAGCTCAAAATTGTGATCGCAAGATAAAAAGAAGGAAACATTTCAGAAAATACAAGATATGCAGAAAATTTTCTCCTCATCGCAGATATAAGACCAAGTGGAGAGATCTAAAAAAGAATTGCCTAAAAAGGAAAACCAAGTCAACAAAGTGTTTTATTTGCAACCAACAAGGACATTTTGACAAACAACATCCCGTCAATAAGAAAAAAGGCGCAAAGATATTTCAAGAAATCTAGCAAAAGACAAAAGTCAATCTAATGAGGATGACCTAGAATCGATTTTCTCAATCAAAGAAGAACCCAAAGATAAGACTCTCTTTGTCATCTAAACTGTTACTCCAGATTTAGACACTAAAACAAAAGACTTTTCCATGATATAATCCTGAGATGATCTTCCTTCTCAATTGAAAATCCAAAATCTTCTTGAGCCACCAATACCTTCTATACCAGTTTTTATATACCTGTAAAATATAGTCAGTTGATCCCAACAATAGCCTTTTTTGATACAGGAATAGCAAAAACAGTGATAAACCCAAAAATATTACCCTTAGGATATTGGATAGCTTATGAAAGGTATTTCAAAACTACTTCAAATCAAACCTTCACCACCCGTTTGATCAACAAGTCTATCACCATCTAGTTCTTCCCCCAATGCTCCATCACAACCTAAATGCTTGGATCAAAATTATTTGAAAAAGACATAATTATCGGATTTGACATCTATCATGAATGCCAACATTTGAGGATTCTACTAGATGGGATCAAGTGCAAATACTTTTTCAAACCATTTGTACAAATCTCAAAGTTATATTTTCTTCAACAACCAAATGAACAAGGCCAAATGATAATCGAGCTACTTAAGGAAAAAACATGTGCTAATTCTCACTTAGAGTTTCATCTCAAATACAACAATCCTTTATGGAAGAACTTAGAACTTTTCCTTCAGCTACCATTCAAGCTTAATGAAGATATTAACCCCACCAAAGCGAGTCATTCAAATATGTATCTAGACCATCAAAAGTTAATTGAAGAAGAATGCAAAGAATTGCTATAGCAAGGCTTAATTGAGCCTTTGAACTGCCAATGGGCATGCCAAGCTTTTTATGTCCACAAGATAGTAGAACAAGTTAGGGGCAAACTAAGATTAGTTATCAATTACTAGCCCCTCAATCATTTTCTCCTTGATGATAATTTTTCTGTACCTAACAAAAGCTCAATCTTCTTAACTCTTGCTCATGCAAGAATCTTCTCAAAATTTAACCTCAAGGCAGGATTCTAGCAATTATTTGTCCTAAAGATAGACTAAACATAGGTTTTTGCATACCCAATCATCATTAATAATAAACCGTTCTACCATTTGGGCTTAAAACAGCTCCATCGCTATTTCAAAAGGTCACAATAAAAATTTTCCAACCTATCATGGATTGGGTCCTTATTTATATAGATGATATTCTCTTATTCAACCCAGATGAAGAAGCCCAGGTTCAACTCTTTCAACAATTTATAGAATTGATATTAAAATATGAGGTTATGCTTTCAAAAAAAAAATACAGATATTAATGTCTGAAGTTGATTTCCTTGGAATGCATATCAACCAACAGAAATACCAGCCAAATCCTCACATTTCACAAGAATTGCTCAAATTTCTAGATCAAGACCTCACAAAAACAAGTTCAACAATTTCTCGACAACGTCAACTATATCAGAGATTTTGTCTCAAAACTTTCAAAATATACTAATCCTTTGAGAAAAATGCTACAGAAAAATCCTCCGAGTTAGGAATCCTCCCTAACCAAAGCCGTCGAAGAATTTAAATCAAAACTATAGGATTTAGCTCCTTTTAAAATCCTTTTTGATGGCAAAAAAATCTTCCAAACTAATGCCAGTGACAAATACTAAGGAGAAGTTCTATTGGAAGAAAAAGAAGGGAGTTATAGCGATAGAAGATACGAGATGTGACTTCAACGATGGCGATTGTCGAGGGCTTGACTAGTTATAGTAAAAACTCCAACAAAAAGAATAAGCCTCCATCCAAGACCAACAACTCTAGCTCAAACAGTAGGGTAAAATTTTTGAGAGTTAGCAAACCCTCGAGTAAGGAAGGTAATAAGAGACCACCTATTAGAGACTCACCCTAATCGAGAATAAACAAGTCGTGAAACTTTAAGCCACGACCTCCGACATCTTGTTTTCTATGCAAAAAACCACATCGAGTTGCTGATTATCCTCACCGAGCAACTCTCAGTGTGATATGCACTGCCAATGTTGAGACACCACCACCTCACACTATAATCGAAGAAGCAAAGGAAGAGACGGTAAGAATAGGTTCCATTCGTTTTCTTAACGTCTCACAGGCACAATTAGACAAGATGGAAAAAGAGCCCCAACAAGGTCTAATGTATGTAGAAGTGTTATTGAATAAGAAAAAAAAAAACTAAAACCATGATTGACATAGGGGCCTTAGACACTTTCATCACCCTAGGAGCGGTAAAGGGATGCAATCTTAAAATTAAGAAAGACTTTGGGCAAATAAAAGCAATTAACTCACCAGCTTTAGCTATTATGGGGAACTCAAAAGATGTAAAAGTTAAGATTTGCTCTTGAGAAAAAAAGGTGAACATGACAGTAGCTACCATAGATGACTTTGATTTTGTCTTGGGCTTAGATTTTATGACGAAAGCATAAGCCATCCTTTTCTTTATTGTAAAATGTCTAATGTTCTTCGGGGAACAACCATGTGTGGTACTAGCTACAATACTACCCAAGAGTGAGAAGAAGATTATATCAACTATCTAGTTCAAGAAAAAGATCAAGAAAAGATACTCTTTCTATGTGGCTATGCCCATCTACAATGGTAGAGATAATACAAATCCAATACTCGAGGGAGTGCAACTAGTTTTGGAAAAAATTCAAGATGAGATGCCAAAGTAACTACCTAAGGTTCCACCACCTCGCCAAGCTATAAATCATGAGATAGAATTACTCTCAAGGGTTAAGTCGCATGCAAAAAGGCCATAAAAGATGGCTCATCTAAAGTTAGCAAAGCTAAGGAAGCAATTAGACAAGCTGATTCAAACCAGATTCATTCAACCATCTAAGGCACCATTTAAGGCCCTATTACTTTTTCAAAAAAAGCAAAATGAGAATTTAAGATTGTGCGTGGATTACCCGGCGCTGAACAATGTCACAATCAAGAATAAACATCTGTTATCGCAGACCTCTTTGACTAGCTGAGTCATGCAAAGTACTTCTCCAAATTATATTTGAGATCGAACTACTATCAAGTAAGAGTTATCAAGGGAAATGAATCGAAAACCATTTGTGTGACGCGGTATGGTGCATTTGATTTTCTTGTTAAGCCTTTTGGATTAACCAATGCTCTTGCCATTTTTTGCACGTTAATGAATGAGGCTTTTCATGACTATCTGAACAAGTTCGTGGTAATTTACTTGTACGATATCGTGGAGTACAGTTCAACCTTAAAGGAGCATTAAAAGCACTTGCGGCAAGTTTTTCAAAAGTTACGTGACAACCAATTGTATGTGAAAAAAGAGAAATGTGCATTTGCGCAAACCCAGATTCAATTCTTTGGCCACATAATTGAACAAGGGCACATTCAGATGGAAATACAGAAGGTGAAGGCTATCAAAGAATAAGCCACTCCTAAGAATACAACTGAGCTTCGTTTGTTCTTAAGGCTAGAAAATTATTATCAATGATTCATGAAATGTTATTCATAAAAGGCAGTGGTATTTACAGATTTATTGAAAAAAAGACAGAAGTAGAGTTGGACGTCACAGTGCCAAGGAGCTTTCGAAAGCCTAAAAGATACGATGATGATAGACTTGTTTTAGCACTCCCCAATATTGAAAAGCCCTTTGAGGTAGATACAAATGCATCGAATTTTACCCTTGAAGGAGTGTTGTTATAAGAAAGACACTCGGTTGCATTTGCAAGTCATAAGTTGAATAATGTTTAGAGAAGATTCACAGGACAGGAAAAAAAATTACTAGCAGTGATTCATTGTTTATAAGCTTAGCGACACTACTTGCTAGGATCACAATTCATAATTAAGACCAATGACACCGTCGTAAGTGACTTCCTTACCCAATCAAAACTTACAGGCAAGTAGGGAAAATGGCAAGAGTTCCTAGTTAAGTTTGATTTCTCCTTCAAGCATAAGGTTGGGAAGGTGAACCGTGCGACAAATGCCTTCAACAGGAAGGCCAAATTCGCGGCTCTTAAAGTGATTGCGCCAATGATAACCAATAAAGTGACGATAAATATCCATAATTTGATTGAAGAAAACTTAAATCAAGATCCCCAAGCAATCGCCATTATAAAATTGGTGGAGAGTGAAAAGTTGAAATACTTTTGGATGAATAATGGACTCTTACTAATAAAAGGACCACGCATATTTATTCAAAAAGTGAGAGAGTTAAGGTAAAAGTTGATGCGAGAATGTCACGACACCCTTTCGACAAGGCATCCAGGCTGGCAACAAACCATTGCACTACTAAAACAAAATACTATTCACCTCATATGCGGCAGGATATGATGGACTATACTAACACATGCCTCATTTGCCAACAAGACAAAGTACACAGACAAAGACATGCAAGAATGATCGAACTTTTACAAGTATCGACCAAACCATGGGAAAGTATTTCTCTAGACTTCATAGTAGGGCTTCCCAGAGTAAGAGATACAACAGCGATCCTAGTAATGGTAGATTGTTTCTCAAAGTACGCAACGTTCATCTCGATGCAAAAGTTTGGTTTTGCAAAAAGAACAGCTCGTACGATTTTTAAACATGTGGTAAAATATTGGGGTGTTTCTAAGAGTATTATCAATGCTAGGGATCTAAGGTTTATCAGGTTCTTCTAACAAGAGTTTTTCAAGCTATTGAGGTCAAAACTCAACATATATTTTAATTATCACCCACAAACAGATAGCCAGATAAAACGCTTCAATGAGTTACTAAAAGAATATCTACAACATTTTGTACAAACGAATTAGAAGAATTGGCCCAACCTGTTAGTCGTGGCTCAACTATGTTTCAATTCGCAAAAAAGCTCAACCATTAATAAAACCCCTTTCGAAGTCGTCATTAGATAACAGCCTAGACTTTCCTATACCTCAATAAAGTCATATAGCAGAAAGAATCCTCGAGCATTCAACTTTGCTAAGGAATGGAGACAAAACACTAAAATCGTCAGAGCTTACTTAGAGAAAGCCTCTAGTCGCATGAAATAGTGGGCAGATAAAGGTAGAAGAGAGCAACACTTTAAAGTGGGAGACCTGGTGTTAGTGAAGTTGGTACCCGAACAACTCCGATTCCTAAGGAAAAGAGATTGAAGACTAGTGCGAAAGTATGAAAATCCAGTATCGATTATTACAAAAATGAGGAAGATTTCCTACAAGATTAATCCGTCCAAGAGGATAAAGGTACACCCTGTGTTTCACGTAAGCAACCTGAAGCCGTTTCATGTAGATCCAACAGATGCAAGTAAGAGTCAAGCCACTAGAGCCGCCATCAGCACCAAGCCATTATCATAGCGCAGAATAGAGAAAATTCTAACAGATAGGACGACGATAATCAATAGATGACCAACACAGGAGTATCTAGTGAAATGGGAAGGTTTGGGGCCATATGAAATCACTTAGAAGAAAGAAGTCGACTTACAAGCCTTCAAGCAAAAGATTGAAGAATTTCAAGCCAACCAGTTAACAAAGACGTCGACAAATTGAGTGAATGAGGATGTCATGAGCCAACCTTGTATAGGGCTATGACAGGGTAGAATTTCCTAAGAGTTTAAGTCTTTTATGCTTCTAAGAGAGATGTTCCCCTTGTCAAACATTGTAATGGCATTTGGTTACATTTGTAAAAATTCTTGTTAAGTCTTTAAAGAGATGTCCCGATCTCAAGCATTATAATGGCTATTAGTGAAATACTTGTAAACTCTCGTAAACTCTTTATAAGAGATGAGCAGTTGACGAATTATTAGACTGTCTCATTAGTAAAGATATAAATGAGTTATTGACTGACTTGCATGGAAGTATTTACTCAAGCGTCACACAAACTATCACATATTTAAATGAAGAAGTATAGTTCGTGACACATACCCTTGTAGCCCACCTTGACATTCTCAAGGTCAAGCAAAAGCCCACCAATCTTCTGAACTTATTGATGCAAGCTATTATGATTCACAACAGCATCATAAGTTGGGTAATCTTTTTTTTTTTCATGCCTATATAAGCATTACATCTGTGTAAGGCTGCTTATCCTTTTATAACCTACAACAAGTCAGGATTATATAAGCAAGACTAAGCATGAATGCAAACTAATATCTTTCACTTTGTTTAATAAAACAACCGAATGGGCAGTCAGCCAAGAAATTAGGAAATTAGATCGAAAATGTAATAAAACCTGAAAGTGGCCACGATATTAGAAAACGATGTTCTCAACAAAGCACCAAACTACAATAATAATTCCCAGAACACCTATACAATATGCTAGCAGGGAGCGCTCTTTGTAGACAAAAAACGACAGACTTGGAACAATGAGAACAAGGAAGTTAGATCTTTATTTCAGATATATGGTTCAGGGGATAACATCACAGCAAGGAAAAAAAAAGGAAAAAGTAGAACTAACAAATATGTAAAGTCTCCTTTAAAAAGAAATAGGGAAAAGAGAATGATCTATGAAATGCTTGAGTAAAAGAGCAGGAAGAAGGATAAAATCAAAGGGTTGGGAAAAATCATCTACTTTACAAAGAGAATAAAATATATGTGATATGTTAGTAAAATGTTGCAAAGGGCAAAAAAACCTAAGAACAGTGGACATGTAAGGATTTTCTTAACTGGTTTTTGTTGCAAAATTATGATTCATTATGGTATTGTTTATCAGAACCAAAATTAAAAAGGTTGAGTATTGTTGTATACTTCTTTGAACCTTTGTTGGAGTTTATGCAAGCCTTCAATGGTGAGACTCCTCATAGTGTCCCCAAATTCAACATATGATGGAATTACATTGAATGTAAACCCACCTCTGATACAGGTAACAAACAACACCTTAGAGCAAAAAGTAAAGCATCAGCATTAAGTTGCATTGGATGCTTAATGTACTTTAGTTACTATATATGCATTATTTACTATCCAAACCAATGATAGATATCAAATTTGTCAAATAGGCATGAAACATTCCTCTACAAGTTACTACAAATGAGAAACACACTTTGCCACTACTTTTTGGCAATGTATTCTTTTTGACCAAAAAAAACAAGAGTTGTTTTGCATAAAATGAAGCACTGAAGGAGTAAATTTTACAATTGTTGAGATGGTGGAACTCTCAGATCAGATACAAATCATGTTGAAGGCTTTAAATTGAGTAAATCCAAGGAATTTGTATCTAGTTATTTTCAAAGTTATCAAGCAGCTTGGTCCATAAAGTTTCATGCATTTATAGCAAGATCGAGACCAGAAGTTCACATGAACACCTAGATAGAAAAATTGGAACATACTAGACTATGGAGTGGATCAACTTCTCGAGAGATTAGTTGTTGCAATGCCAAAATTACAAAGGATGCAGCAAGTATTGGATCTATGGAATAATGGGGCTTTGCAGCACGCCCACCAACTCCTATTTTCGCTTCAAAGAAGCTTACAACAACTAACAATGGCCCTGAAACCAATGCTATGCTTCTTGTGGGAATTGTGCAATCAATGTGCATTCCAAATATTGCTTCAACACCATCCCTTATCATTTGAGACGCATCAGCACTTGTCTCTTCTGCAGGTTGAAAAAGTAGTCTGACAGTTCCCTTCAATGGCATATAAAAGAGAAATCATTCCACTTAAAGTAAGTTTTAAAATTTAAAGGATAAAGTCCAAATTTATCACTGTACTTAAGGAAATGGATCAAATTTACCACTCATTTTTTAACAAATTGCAATTTTATCATTGTACTTGCTAATTTGGTTCAAAATAGTCAAATTAAGAATATTTTGTAGAGTATTCCTTTATTCTCTAAGGGAATATTTTTTCACCATTAATTTTTAACTATTCTTTAACCAAATTACAAAGCATAATGATGAAATTGCACTCATTCAAAAATGAGTGGTAAATTTGATCCATCACCCAAAGTAGAGTGATATATTTGAACCTTATCCCAAACTTTAACAAATAGAACTTGTATTATATACCCTTTTGTAAATAGACAAAATTAAACAAATTCTTTTATACTTCCTGCCTCTAATCTAAAGTGTAGTTCAGGAAGCTAGACAAGTATCATTAAGCCGCATGTGATGCTTGTAAAGAATCACCCAAACCTACCTTCAATTAATGGTTATCTTCCTGGCCGCCGGTAATTTCCCATTTTTGGGATGCCAATCTATACCCAATGAGTTAAGCTTTTCTTTTTAATCATGAAAAGATAACTAATTCAACTACACATCCAGCCAGTAGAGATTAACAGTTATGAAGATTGGAAATCAAAGCGAACCTTAAGGCTATTTTTGCGTTGATTAAGCAACTTGGCAGCACCAAGGAGCATGGTAGTGTATGCATCGTACCCACATGCATGCATTTTGCCATCTATTTTGCCCTTATGCTCCCATTCCACGAGCTCCTATAGAATCATTAACGCAACAAAAGAAATACATTTGTGATGATCACATGAATATGGTAAAAAGAAGAAAAGGGTTGCTAATTTTAGGATCACCTGAATGGGAAGAGCGTCCATGTCAGCTTGAAGAGCAACAACGGGTTTAGAACCAGAGCCAATATGGGCGACAATACCGGTCCTGGCAACCGGAAGGGACACCAAGTTGATCGAGTTGTTTGCGGATAAGAGCACTGGTGTTGAATTCTTGGGAGCGGAGTTCGGGGTTTTCATGGATTTGACTCTTGATGGAAACTAACCAATCTTTCTCTTGCTGGGCTGAACTCAAGAGTTTATCTCCGTAATCTTGGTCATGTCTGCCATGTTTTGCCGAGAGGTAAGTAACGGAGAAAAGCATAGAGAGCAAAACATGGCAGATCAAAGTTAGTGACCCATCTTAGTTGTCGGTTGTAGCCTTTGCACACTCATTAGTCATTAAATGAAAAAATCGAACAAATGTTATTTCAAATTATCGTTCATTTTGACAGAAAAAAATCTTTTAAATTTGACTTTTGTTTAAATTTCATTCAGAGGTGGTGGCGCAGTTGGCTAGCGCGTAGGTCTCATAGCTGAAAGAGTGATCCTGAGGTCGAGAGTTCGAGCCTCACTCACGCCATATCTAGTTTTGGTTTCCTCTCTACAGACAAAATGCAGTTTGGATTATGATTATGCTTTTATAGTTAATTACCAACTATACATACATATACATCCACATACAACTGCTACTAAGCGATTTTTGCATATTGCTTCACGGAAGCTCTTCCATTGAGCGTACTGATGATCGATTGACCCTTCGATTTCTCTACAAAGGTTCTTGCGTATATGACCGTTTGTAGGTCATTCTGATGATTGATAATCATATACATATATATATATATATATATAGAGAGAGAGAGAGACAGACAGACAGACAGATGCCATGAATATTGCACTAAATAGATATATTAGTCATACACAAATGTTAGTACTCAAACAAAATCATTGCCGCAGCCCTAACTACTGCAGGGCCTCAAAGTGAAGTGAGTCAACTGTACACAAGGAAATAAGGAGCTTCAAATTACAAGACATTCAATGAGCTAACCAAAATTATAAACAAGATTGACATCACAGCTACCCGAAAAATAACAGCAAATCGTTTATGTGAGCTACGAGCTGAAAACTTCTTTAAGCAACGAGATTGAATCTCTTTGCAAACTGAAACAATGCTCTTTGACCTCAAAACACTGTTTTTGCTTGACCCAGAAAGGGATATTTCCTGGGGTTCATCCATGGTGCCACCAACAGTGATATCCTCTTCCACAACTTTTACCTCCTGCAAAAGACAACTTAATAAGATCCAATCTATATCTTGATGTGGTAGTGTTTTTATACAAGCATCAGTTACAAACTTCTCACCTCTTTAAAAACTGGTTTTGAATTATCTTCTTTCTCTTCACTACTCCAGTCATTCATGGCATTGCCACAGTAAAGTGGGCCAACTTGAAATTGACACTGCAGACGTATTCTTCTCGGTGCATTACCCTGTTTCATAGAGTTCTCAGTGTCCAGTTGACTTCGAGCAGTGCGAGATCTAATCCTGATTCCAGTGATAGCATTATCAACATTACAAGTTGTATTGCTCAATTCTCCATTACTATTCAACACATTAAAGAATGGCCCTGTGCCAGAAAAGTTAACGTCCTGCTTGGGGTTTAGAATTGTGCAATCTTGTGCAGTTGCTTTAATCTCTAAAGGAGCCCCTCCTCTGTTGGCAGTTTCTGTCCCCAGCTGTTTCAAAGGAAAATTCTTGTTTATAGAAATGAAATTTACATTTTTAAGGAAAAAATGGACCTAATGCCTGAAGATGCAAATATGAAAATCAGTTATGTACATATAAATGCATTGGCACATGCACATCATACCATGATCATGAGAGCATCATGAGCAATAACATTTGAATGCATCTTGACGAACTACAATGCTCAATGAGAAAACTAACAAAAGTATATGATAAACAATGTGTAACCAGCTAGCTTCTACTCACCAGAACTTGGGCCACTTCGGCATCTGATTCGCTACCTGATCCATCCTTACCAATGGCCATGGCCCTAGGGGTCTCACTTTCAATAGTTGAATTCTTCTGACTGCCAGAGTCATCACTGCAGCATTCATCTGGATTTTTTAGGATATCATTTAAGAAGTCAGAAATATCAGCATCATTTTCATTTGTGCCATGCTCAATCACCACCCCACTGAAACTGTTCCCAACATGATTAAACATCCAAGGTGCCTGCTCTGCTTCAATCTGTGAGTGCAATGGAGAAAAGAGTTTGCAGTACAGTGAATCCGGCATGGGATCATAAAACTGGTTCAGGGCTTCTACAATTGGATCCACCTGAAATTGAACAACATAAGTACTACAGCAATGATTGCAAAATATAAATTCAAATCCAGTTTCTTTTTCTCACCTCTGCAGGTGCTATATCTGCCACTTGACCTGTTACACCATAAGCTTTATAATCATTGCTGTTGCACTCTAATATGGGTGCAACTGCATTAAAAATCACTTCATTTGGCAAACCCACAGGATAAGTTTCACTACTCACGGGAAGTTTCTCAGCTTCCCCTTCCACCACAGGAGAGTCTTGAGGCACTACTAACTCAGACTCCATGTCTTCCGCAGAAGCCAATAGAGCAGGATCAACTTCATCACCATTTATATCTTCAATGGTCTCATCGTCTTTCTTGAATAGACGACAAATTACAAAGGCATTCTGCAAACGTAGAAAGCGGAAACAATGAATATGAGAAAAACTATAATCAAATGATCAATACTAGTAAATCAAGCAACTACTTCAACACATCATCACAATTGACCCACCGATCATATACATAAACCCTAGCAATTGTGTACAAACACATAACCATCAAACAACTTAATAAACAGAAATTGATGCAAAAGGACTCCCATAACTAATCTTGTACTAAAACATTTACCATATCAAAGAATTCACGATGTCAACTAATTTCCCCGATCGATATGACAAAATTGACCTTCATTTTCCATGATCATGATAACAAGGTCAAACTAAACAGAAACTGAAATTCAAACAAAACACAAGTAAGAAAAGAAAGGAGGAACCTGTCCGGGCTTGGTGCCATCAAGTTCATCAAGGGTAGTACGGTACTCGTGCATAACCCAGTTGGTTCGCTTTCCTCTAGGAGCCCGGCCGGTGTAAAAGACCAGAGTTTTCTTCATGCCGATCAAGCTGGACCCAGACTTAATCTTGCGATCCTTCCCCGTAGCCTTCCAGTAACCAGCCTCGGTAGCCCTGTTGAGCCTGTTGCCGTTGGGGTACTTTCGGTCGAGTGGGCAAAAGAAAAACCACTCCGGGTCACGAGTCGCTATAGCGGACAAATCAGGCAAATCCCACGGCTCCCATTTACAAACATCGATTTCACGAATGACTCCAACCTCATCAGTTCTATTCCCGTTTATCTTCGACCGTAAGTAAAAATCGATCAATTCCTCGTCGGTTGGTCGGAACCGGAATCCGACTGGGAGTGAATTCAGTGACAGAGCAGCCATGCTAAAATCTCGTTCAAACCTTCAAAAAAAAAAAGGATAGTCTGGGAGATTTTTAGAAGAAAAAAAAAAAAGGATAACCCTAAAAATGATGGAAAGGAAAAAAGGGAGAGGAGCAAGAGAAGATTCAAAGGGGGATTTGTAAATGGAAGAGTTGGTTAAGAAGAGTTTAAAGGGAAAGGAGGGTGGCCCATAGCTTTCCTTTGTGGCTTCCAAGGATATGAAGGTTAGGAAGGAACTCCGAAAGTCATCGCCATTTATTTTCAATTTACCCGCGTTCCAGTCGGATATTCCGCGTAGGATTTGTACGCCCCTTCCCTGCTAGTGCTGTGCGTTTACCGTTGTGCCATTTTCCAACCCCATATTTCCTTTTCTGTCCTCGTTGTTGCTACTTGCTAGTGTCCCAAGGGCGTAATTTTCCAGCTGCTCAGGGGCGGATTCGCCGATGCCAAGTGGAGAATTGAGTAAGCCAGCGAACCAGGTTTTGACATGTGGAAGATGTGTCATAATCAAAAGCGTGGGGTCTACATGATTACGTGGCAACATGTGAAGGTACTACGAACTTTACTTTATTTTATTTTTATAGGACCTACTTCCTCCAATTTTGTTTTTAAACGTTAGTTTTCTTAATTCTTTAATGCGGTTGGAGCTTCGAGAAGGATTGACGTGAGTCGTATTCCATAATACATTCTCCACCTGGTTAGGCCCTCTCTATTGTTCTTGTCCTTTTTTTTTTTTATAAATATTATACCCCTATTAGATACTATTATTGTTGCCACTTATTAATTAGAACACAAAGGTGTTAATACGAGTGTACAATTACAAGTTTCTTGCTAAAACTCTATTTATTTCAAACCAAAAAAAAAGGAAGAAAAACAATTTGGATGCAAAGGGTCTATCATCAATAAGCATATTAAAATTTCTGTTCTTTTACTCCCACCTCTGATTTCCCATAAAAAAAAACTCAACACTTTTTGGCTTTTGTCACTAAAACAGAGTCAAGTGTGAACACCCAAAGGTGTTTCGTGGAAGTTGGCACACATTTTGCAGAAAAGCAAAACCCAAAATGTGGGCCCTTTGCTTTCTCATGATTCCATTATATTCTAAACCCCAAGAACCCCAAAAGCTTCAAGTTAACTAATTAACAGACTAATGCAAAGGTTCCCAGCTCAGCGCACTCCAATAATACATACATTGACATTCAAATCTGTTCCAAAGAAAGAGGCTAAGGAATCCCAAAAAAGTTTTAAAACCTTCACAATTGTCTCTGTGCATTAGAGTTTCAATACAATTTTGTCCTTTCTTTTTGGGAAAGACAAAGAGTTAGGATAGGAGCTCATCAAGCACCATTAAGTTTATTTTGCGTTTTGCCTTTTTTGATTTTACTCACTAGAATATAGAAAGGGGAGTATACATTGGATTCTTCATCATCACCTTTCAAATTAAAAAAAAAAAACTAAAAAGGGCTTGGAGTTTGTGTTAATGTTCTCAAATCATCAAATATAATGGATTCCTAGTCAATATGGCTACCTACATGTCCACTTTATCTTTCTTACCTAGTAATATGGAGGTTTCCATGATTACATGCTTCACAATGATAGTCTGGACTACTCTAGATTACTGCCCATGTCATTTGCCAGCTCCAGTAACCAGGAAACTAAGAAGAGAAGACAGCATCCTCGTCAACCTACAAATGTGAATGCCAGTTCTCCATTCTTATATGAAATAACAATTTGCCCTCCCTCAGTCCGGATTTTGGAAACAGAACTCATTAAGAGGCAAAAAAGAAACCCCAAGGTACATAACTGCACAAATGGTAATTGTTACTGCTCTATTCTTCACGACAAAGAAAAATCTGCTTTACATCCATCCTGGTTGCAGTCCATATACAACAATATGTCCTAAAGTGGTGTACTCACTGTACTACAAAAGAGTGATTGCTACCTGCCTAGGTTTAATAATGAAAACTATACATATAAACTTTCGTTCCTTTCTCTTTTCCGTTTCCCTGTTTAATGGGAAATCAGAGGTACAACTGGAGCATAATAAGAGTTAGACATGGCACAGCTTGTCCAATCTGCCAATGGCCAACAGAATGGCCATTGATGGGAAAGCCGTTAAAATTCATGTTGCTGAGACGGTCGGCACAGGAGTCCCCTACTTGATAGTGTGAGAGAGTTGATATTCTTGAGCATGATGAAAAAAGTATTGCAGGAATCATGGAGAATAGTTGCATCACAAAGATTTCAAGCTCTCTCTGAAACACTCCGATGGCTATCTTAAGCATGAACAGCATAAACTGCCCGTGCCTTTGCACTTTCTTCATTTAAGCTTTCATTTCTGTGCACTTACTGAATTTACATCTAAGTCACGTTGCATCTCAGATTTTATCAAGATGTCAACTGGGAACATGGCATTCTTATTGGTGAAAACACCACTGTAAGTCGTGCGTGATCGGAGAGAGAATAATTATCAGGCCACCTTCCTTTTTCCACCTCTGGAGGGAATAGGACTGCGTTCTTCACACTAAAACCAATAGCTTGCTCCTTACCATCCACGGATTCGTTGCTGTCTCTATGTTCTGACCATGTAGGTTTCCAGATTCGCTGCTGCAAAGTCATTATTTCACAGCATTTGCATTAGATATAATAAATCTGCCCAATGGACTTAACGGCAATTTGAGTTAAACCACTGTGTAAAAACACAATTCTAGGAGATAAGCTAACTAGCGGTGGTTGTTTTTCAATACTGGGTACATTATTTATGCAGAGCTCTCTGAATTAAGAATATAATTACAGAGACTCAGAGACATACACATAATTGGCATAAGCAACCTATTTGGTTCATCAGACAGACTATGAAGATCAAATACCCTGGAACACTGACATAATGCCAAAACCCTCAAATTTTTTTACCAATATTATGGAAGCACCAGTGTGCTTTTCATGCAATAAGAGCGAACACCTAAGACAAAGTTCCATAAGAGTTACCTGAAATTCTTTATAATCAACAACACCGTTTCCATCAATGTCTGCTTGAACCCACAAGTCCTTTGTCTCTTCAACACTTAGTCCATGGCGATGACCAGTTATATTAAGCTGTAGAAAGACGGAACATTGGACTATTTTTATCCTCATATAAGCAACAAGATAATGAAATGACCAGAAATAAGTTTAACATCCCAATTTAATGAAAGTTCCATACCTGTCGAAGAGCTTCACAAAAACCTGGGTAGGTAACGTAATCCCCATCATTGTCAGCCTTAAGAAAAGCAAATGCATCATCTTCTGTCAGTGAGGCTTTCCTTAGTTGATTCTGTAAAAGAATATCCACTGTAAGATAAAAGTATTCCTGAAGTCTGTTTTCTTTCCTTGACTAGGTACACTTTTCCTCTAGGATTCATGGAGATAATAAACAAGACACAGAAATCAGGCAGATTTTCTCGTATTCCAGCTTAAAATGAACAACAACCAGGGAGCAATTACTAACTCCACAAAACTCCAATCAAAGAATGAGAAATTTTGAGCAGAAATCAAATTTCACAATATTAAACAGGTCAGGGAAGCACATTAACAAGTTTTCTAGTCACCTTATACTATCTTTCAAGTTGAAAGTTCCTGTAAGTTCAATAAGAGAGTAGAGGATGAAAGCATCCCCTGAACAAGGACATGGTGTCCTGTGTTTAGATTCTCAAGGCATAAAGGTCACTTCTGATCCTTTCTCCCAAAATCAGTGTTCAAATTTCAAAATTGATAAGAGTGATTAGCATTTCAATTAACAGTTGTTTGATAGAGATGATGTATATGAAATAAGTTCTACAAGTGAATAATGATGCCCATTTTAAACTTAGTTACTTTCTTTTTTTGGTCACTGAAAGCTTATAAATCTACAAATAAAAAATAGAATATCACCCTAAACTCTATAGTCATAAGGAAGGTGAACAGGGGGATGGAGAAGGAAATAGAACAACAATGTGAAGCTTCTGACCTTGAACATGCCAAAGACTGCTTCACTCCAACTTGTTTTCAGCAGCTTACGATATCTATTGGGATTGAGAAGCCATATAAAATCCACACCGCATACATTTCCCCGATGATTGAGGTGGCTAACCCACTGTTTTTAAAATATGGAAGATATAAGCGAATTACTAGGCATCTATATTAGCTTTGACTAAAAAGATTTGCAAAAGGAATAGGGACATTAATGTGGTCCTAGTAGGAGCGTAAAGATATTCACCTTATGTGCATCTGCATCGGTGTACTGATGAGCGGTATCATATGACGATTCAAAGCCCTGGGACCTAAGGAACTTGTAAACGTGCCCACGCTTGCTTCCATTCCAGTCACTGTGGGAAATGAGCAAGAAAAGAAACAAATTAGTATTGCTGTACGACGGTAAGATATCAGTATTTAGTCCAAACTAAAAGAAAACAAATTATGTACTCACCCGCAAAGTATAATTGGCAAAGGATTAAGTTTGTATTCCTTCTGATAAGATTCCACATGCTGCAAGATTTTGTAGACCTGCCAAATATACGACAGTTATCAAAATAAGTAAAAAGAATTTAGTGAACAATTTCTGCTTTAATATGAACTGAAGGTTGTTTTTACCTGATGCAATCGTACTATGCACAAACTTGAATCGTGAGGAAAAAGCAAATGGGTATTCACAATTAGGATTTCTTGGCAAGTATCATTGTTTCTGTATTGTGAAGCAGGGGTCGCCAACTCAACATGTAACAACTGCGCAACACGGTCTCCACAGTCATTGAATAGCAATTCCCTGTAGTTAATAACTCTAAAATAGTCCTTATGCACGGCAGTCAACAGACCTGGTGTCTCCAACAGAAACAAGGTTATGTCAGGACAAGAAGGAATCAACAGAATTAGAATGGAAGAAAATGGACTGCTTCATTGCTTAATCTACAAGTAACCATTAAATAATTTCTGTCAACATGCAAGACCAGACCCCACCACATCTTAAAGTTCCTCCCTCACAGAACAAATGAGCAATGCCTGTTAGGGTAGTCCACATAATACAGTGGAATTCCAAATGCCCACAGAGAGTTAAAGACCATTTCAAGAAAAAAGAAAAAGGTTATTAGAAAGCAACCACAACCTGCTTCATTTGTGTAAAAGGCCCATCCCTACACCCAATTCATGAGACTTGTACCTTTCTCAACTTGAAAAAAATGCCCTTTCTTCTTTTCCTTTTTTATTTTTCTCCTTTTCTCTTTAGTTGGGAAAATTTTTGTGTCAACATCATTAGAGACAGAAAGCATAGTGTTCCTAAGATACCACCAAGTATCTTGTCGACCGTTTCGATATATCTAATTGGATTTCGAAGTGGTCATTTTTTTCCCTACCCCCAAACCCACTTTTGCTTGTCCAAATTATCACGTTCTCTAATCCTTGTATGCGTCCACCAGATCTACGTTAGGTGGGAAAAAAAGAAATATGATTGTCACCATCCTAATCAAGGCCCTATACGGTTGGTGACTTGGCTGTGGGTGAATAATGTGCCGGGCGGCCGCGTAGAGAGCCTACTCAATTAAAATTTTAAAAAGATAAAAGAGAATAGAGAGTCAAACGTACCATCACCACGGTTGTTGGTACGTCCAAGCTTGAAATTAAGATAACCAGCATCACCTAGCCTCTTCTCATACATATTAACAAGCTCTTCATTCCCAACCCAGAATTCCTACATCAACAAAATCATGAAAAAGAAAAGGGTTGAAATAAAAGGGATTGCGGATTCATAATCATAACATAATAATATAGACATGGTATGAAATTGAAATGGGAACCTGTAGACAAATAATGGAAGATCTCTCGTATAACAAAGAATCCAATATCCGTTGATTCCTGGCCAACCAATATGCCCTGTAATCGCTTTCACGGCAGTTCTGGTCCTGAATCCATTCATAAACGCAAAACGAAACCAATCAATAAAAAAGGGTAGTCGAATCATTGAAAAAGAAAACAAAAAAGAAAGAAACCTTATGAGAAAGGCGTTTGTAAATGGGAGCGAGGATGTTAAAAGTAGTGCAGGTAATGCAGGGTTGGTGAGGATGATCTCTCATTGAAGAGGCAATCGCATAGCTTCCAATCCTCGATACCCTTCCCTTCGTCTTTGTTCTCCTATCCTTTCTCATATTCGATAAATACGATAAACCAAAAAAACAAATACTAACCAATAAAAAGAAGAAGAAGAAAACAGAGTCCTTTCGGGTTTTAAATATATGAAGTTGAGCGGAGCTAGGTGACGATTGATGTTGGGGAATGTTATTGAAAAAGTACAAATAGAAGAAAAAGGAAATGATACTAGTTATAATAATGGAATAGTAAAAGCGGGTAGCGGCGGTGTCCTTTCCCCTTAGGAAACCAAAGCCACCCAGAAAATGAAACCACCACCACCACCACCACCGCCTTTCCTTGCTCTGCTTTCAACTAAAACAATGCCCGACCTCATATTTACCCCCTTTCTTTTCGTCGTTATCGTTCGTTTATATGACTCTTCTGCTCCTTGCCTTTTATTTATACCGTTGGTTTTAATGCAATAATATTATTCTATATTCCTTATGCTACTAAGTGGGGAGTATCTTTTTTCTTATATATATTTCTACTATATCGTATGTTGCTAAATGCTAATTCGTTCTTGACTTCAAAAATTCCGTTTCACTTTCCAAATCGTGGCTTAAAAGCAACGCGTGCATGCCTTTAGCCCCATTCCTAATCCTCTTGCATGACCTCATTGTTATAAATATCCTCTTATTCCAAATTCTCATGTGTGAATGCATTCATATCTCAAAATTCAATCTTTGGTTTTTTTTTTTTTAATCTATCATATGTTCTTCCCTTTTTTATGTATGTAGAAAGTGTAAATAGAATTAGATATTATAAGTATAATTTACCAAATACATCTTTACAAACATAGTAAAATAGCTAACAAACTAATTTGCAGAATTAGCAAGTAGGTAAAGAAAATTCAACACAAAATTGGATCAAATTTAGAATATTGTGTTTCTAAAATTTGAGCCTTAATTAGTAGTTAGAAAGCATTATCTTATCATCAAGGAAGAAAAATGAAATACCTTATAAATTATTCTTATCATGTGTTTATAGAGTAAAATCAATAAATTAAGACGTGATACGTCTTTTAAAACCATAAAATGTCAATCTTAATTAGCAATAAGAAAACATTATCTCACCAATGAAAAATATTAAAAAACTTTATAAATTATTCTTATCATATATTTTCACTCTAAAATCGATAAATTAAGATATGATACATCTCTTAAAATTATAAAATTGGTAGCATTAACAAATTACAATCCAGCTAATAAAAATTTCTCATCGAAATCTTTGAATTTTTTTTTTCTTTTGTTCATTTCACTGGCGGTAGGGATTGAAAAACAAAATCACAGCAATTTGGTTTCCCTGCTCGATGGATATACTCAGGTACAGTGCAAGGAGCCCACAGAATTTGTTCTTTCCCTTTCTGCCGAAAGTAGTGATGGTGGATTAATTGATTTCGATTACCATCACTTTTTTCATGTCCACTACTTGTTCTGTAGCTTACACTGATTACTCAACAGACAAAAACTCCCTCATCTACGCAATCCTCTTAATTCATATTTCGTGGTAATGGCGTCTCATCTCATCAAATCCATCTCATCTCCCAATCATATTCTTCATATAGTACTTCAATTTTTTTATAATGGAACATGCAGCGGTCAGCTTCAAAAATATGGAGAGCCGGGTCAGCATTTAAGCCTTTTCCATACACTCTCGATATAGTCGAATCTAGTACTAGTTGCAGTACTGCAGTAGTTGATAACAAAAAAATTGGCAATAATTAAAATTAAAAGGAAAAAGAAAAATGGGTCGACGAGGAATTGGGAAAGACAAACTGATGAATATTGACAAAGGAGCATATTTGGGAAGACGCGGCAGAAGAGGCGTGTTCCACTGCTTCGAACCACGATCCCCTCCGAATAATTAAACCCAAATAGCACTGACTACGTGCGGCAGAAGTCGGACCACAATGCAACTTTCGGTGCCAACCCGTACGATTCATGCGTACATGACAATTCTGCTTTACGTAAATACTACTTACAATTTTTAAAAAAAAAATGAAATGCCCAAAAACCAAAAACAAAGCACCTGTTCGAAGTTAAAGGAGTCAATACCATAATTAGTAGGTATATGAAATCATTGGGTTTGGACCATAACAATGGAAATGAAGTGACTGCTTGCTAACAAAGCAATAGCCGAAAGGGTTGAGGAATAAAGGGTGGATTATGATTTGTGAAGACCTTTAATTGCAATATCAATACGAGCCTTAATTGTATGTTGCAAAATCATTAACCATAACGTCAAAAGAATCGTTTTTACTGTAGACAAAAAAGCAAGTTATGTGAATAAAAACGTCAACGAGTTAAGCAGAATTTGGGGTCAACTTCAAATAAATTGGCTCTAATTTGAAATATTTAGGGTCAACTCCAAATGAATTGGCTCTTTCAAAAATTTAAATCCAAATTTGAGTGATTTAGAAAAAGATTCTCTCCATCGTTAAAAAGTGGTCAAGATGTCCACTCTTTTCATCATATAACGTGTGTTTTCAAACAAATTTAACATCATAATTTGTCCATGCCATTTTCTCTTTTTTAATTAATTTTCATCTATCTTGTTATTCAATATAAGACCATTAAATTTTGAATCAAAAATTAACTTCAGTGTATATTAATCACCCTAGGTGATGTACACTATTTTATTATTCCAAAAATAAAAATATACTTTATTTTAATATATTTCAAATATTTTTTTGGATATAAATGAAATAAAATATGTATTATTTGTTTCATAGAACAAATTCTTGGGCGAAGATGAATTGGGCTCAAATTTTATAATCTACACTGAATGGCCGACTAAAAGCAGGCCGAGCCTACGAGCATGAGCCTGACCTCATATGTGAAAGCCTGGTGTATTAAAAAAAAAAAAGACAAAATCAGTTTCCAGCTATCAACTTAAGTTGACCTAACGGATTAACCAACCCGAGTTGACCCTCTCCAGCCTCAAGTCTTAGGTCGTTCAACCCACCTCTCTCTGCTCATTAAATAGTTGCAAATCAGAGGCACTCCAATAAACGCAATAATGATGATATATAAATTCCCGGATATCTCATGTAAATTTAAAAAATACGAGATTTCAAATTTTAAATTTTAAAAAAAGTAAGCTTTTTTTTTTTTCTTTTTTGGCATTTTAGTTTTAAAGGATGCATTTGCTTGATAAAACAAAGTCCAACCGGTTCAATCCAACTAAGTTGAAGTATTAATACTTATACTTGAGGTTTAGCAAAAAGTTTATTTGGGGGTAGTTGTAGAATTTATATGGAATTGCCATTGTTATCTTGAGATCACATTCCAAAGACTTGTATGTTTCCCTCGTCAACACGATAGGAGAAGATATTTAAGTGCTTTTTGAATGATCTTTGATTCGCCTTGTAGCATTCCAATAATACACTAGTCCATAAATGGTTCAACAGAGTTCTCAACTACCTCGCATGAACATTAATTAGGAACCGCCTAGCTACAGGATTGCTTTCTTGGTCTCATATGGCTTTGTAATATGGTTATATATGTATACACACTGTTCTGACATTACAGCACTTCCTGTCCTTCGATTGGATTCATGGCCACAGCGAGACAAATCCTATCCTTCCGCGCCCCCTGTCCCCAGCGCCTCTCGAGTAACCTTTAAAGCATGCAATGATAGATATTATCTTTGGTGAGCTGGCAATGCACGGTTTTGCAGGAGGCATGGATGGTTTTGAGGAGCTCAACAAGATGGAAAGGAAGAAACGCAGGCTGAAGCGGCACGATAGAATTAGCTTTTCAGCCACCTTGCCTGGTGATGGTAGCGGCGTTTTTGCTGGCAGTCTCTGTGTAGTTAAGTTGTCTAAGGACCCATTTTCCGATATAAGAGAGTCCATATTAGAGATGATTGATGATGCAGGTGTACGTGATTGGAATACAATGGAAGAGCTGGTTTACTGTTACATTGCTCTCAACTCACCAGAGGTTCATGAGATCATTGTCAATGCTTTTCTGAGTTTGTGTTATTCTTAATTTTCGTTCTTATTAGTTTCTACTGTTTATAGTTCTATGTAGCATCTTTCATTAGAAGTATGACATTATTAGCTTGGCTTGTAAAATCATGCGGAACCTGGAAACTATTTTGATTTTATTCTAGTATATAACGGACCAATATCTCAAAATTCCAGAGATTTCTGTCATTTCTCATTGTAAGCAAGAAATTGTGCTGAAGCATGTTGAAAACAAAGATTAAATTAGCTAAGTCCATAGTAATTAATCCTTCGCCATCACCAACTTCTCTGAAAACATTTTCGGTCATCCGCCAGGCTCTCTGCCTAGCTACCTCCGTTGTCCCTGCTTCTTTTAAAATGGCATGCTACCGATTCTCCCTGTCTTTTGAACCTCATAGTTGAAAAGCTGTCTGCAAACAGAAGTAGCAACAGATCAATTATTTTTGCTTCTGTTGCCTCTAATATGAATCAATTTTCCCCCCTTTTGACATAGTCTGGATCCTTCTTGTCCTATAACAGTAGGACTTTCTCCCGCTTGACTGATAGCCAAAGGGACACAAGGAAAAGTTAAACAAAACCTGATGTTTGTCATCTTAAGTACAACATTATTTGTTTCGTGAAACGCAACAACTTTGCTTCCTCTTCACCTCTTCTTTTCGGAAAATTTTTGAGTTATTATGCCCCTGTAATTTTAAAATATGGGTTCCAAGATAAATAAGAAGAGACAAAAAGGAAATTACTACAAAAGCGAAATATACTTGATTTAAAAGAGAGCCCTTGAATTTATTTGTCAAATTTCTAAAATCAAGAGCCTAGTTTCTTAAGAAGGTGGGTTGGTTATATTTTCTTGTGTAGTAGACCCTTCACAAAAATGGGTTCGCACTGACTTCAGCGTTCTACAGTATCTTTTAGAGCTCCTTCTTCCATGGCATAGACGCTTTTAACAGGCGAAGTATTAGTTGGTATTACTATGGTCTTCAACTGCATCTCTCCAAATTCAGGACCTGTTTTCGCCAATTCTTCAGCTCCTGCATCTGGCTGAGGCAAGCATTTTGTTTCCTTCCTTCTTCCCCACAAAAACGAGTACAGTCCAACTATTATCATAACCGTGCCAAGCACGCTGAAAGCATGAATCAATTGTAGGAATGTGAGAGATTATAATTTATAGCATTGCTTTGAAATAATGCAAAAAGATATATATATATATATATATATAATATGCAAGTCATAGGATAGTAATCTCTGGCAAAGTAGATGAAGGATAGTGCAAATCATACATTCCCAGTCTCATCTTTTCACCAAGTACTAAAGATTCTGATATGGCCACAAAGATTAGGGCCAGCGGGTTGAACATAGGGGCATAAGTGGGGCCTCGCTTAGCAATCGACAATGCAAGTAAGCAGAATGTTGCAGCGGTACTTAGTGCTCCCTGCACAGGTAAACTCTCATGTATCTAAAGTATCGTAGGCCTAACAATTTATAAATTTCAAATCTTGGTCCTCCTGGAAAATAAAAAGTAAAAAATGGAGAAATGTGTCAGTAACCTTACCGAGTAAACTATAGTAACTAGCTGCAAGTTCCACTCTAATCTCCATGCAGCCTTGCGCCTGTCTAAGCACAGGCCTAATGCTGCTGATTGTATGGACGCCATGATGCATGTTATCAGCGTTGCCCGGTATTTTGATGGAAATACTTTGAGCAACTTGACCTGTTTGAAAGTAGCTGGAAACTCATGAGCAGATTAAAGAGATCCAAAAAGAAAAAAGGACTGAGTCGACTGCCATTGTAGCATCAGGAGGGATTTGCTGATTTAATTCACACCTGCAATATATACCAAGTAGCGTAGCACAAGCAACTACCAATAAGCATGAAAGTTCCACGAGTCCAGTGAGACTTGGATACGTTCATAGCAGCAGGCCTGTGAAAATTATGATCATGAACAAGATAGAATGCTTTTCCCTTATAGAGACAAGTTGTCAGCGCACCTCCCACGCACAAAATTGCACCCACAATCTTAATTTTGCCTGCTCTGGTGCCTAGTCCTAGCTTCTCTATTCTACAAACACGAAATAAAACCTTTAGCACAGTGTTTCACAATTTCTTATTAGGCCTTCCTGCATTGTACCCGGTAACAACAACCAAATCTTACCGGAAAACGATGGAGAAAACGAAGGTGACTATTGGAATTATGTTGAGGAAGTTGGTGGAATATGTAGCTGTGGTGTCTCGAAGACCATAATAGAACAGTCCCATGGCCGCTGTTATCCTGCATGATCATGTGCTACATCAAGAATTAGATTTTCGTTGTTTTTTAGAAAAAAAAAAAAACTGGAAATTAAGTAAGTAAATGATTTCTGAATTAGCCATTCTAAATATGAGGTAGTCAAAGGGCTGCGAATGCCAGATATGACTGATGGGCATGCAATTCTGAAGGAATCCTAATTTATTGAATCAAAGCAAAGATTGGGTTGAATACCTTCCGATCGACTCAAACAAGGTGGGAAGCAATTTAAGCCTTTTAGTCACATTTTACAATACTTTTGGTCCTACTCTCTATTGTTTTGATTCAATCCTGAAAGTATATTTACGCAAAGTTTAAGATATTTTAATGAAATTCATAGCTTTTAGGCTTCTTTATCTTTCGGCAGATAATTGGAAAGCAAAGTTCCTCGTGGCTCACATCATTAGAAAAGTAGTAGAAACCAAACAGAATAAATCTACTTAAAAGCAATCAACCTTTGTCCCTGCTTTATCTAATCTAACGTCTCTTAATCATCCACGATAAATATAACGTCTGAGAAACAGAGAAAGTGTAAGACATAGGAAGATTGAATAAAAACAAAGAAAAAAATTAGCCCACGGAACCTAATTAAAGCCACTATTAATCATCATTTAATTGGTCCCAACGGGGCATCACTAGATAATTAATATCCTCAGCTTAATCAAACAGCTGTCTCTAACTAATTTGCAGAGGAAGAGCCTCGTTAGAAAGGTGAATCGAAGCAAAAAAAGGAAATATATGTTCACGCGGAAGAACGACCAAACCTTATGATTCTGATATACGCATGCTTTCTTATCTTTATTACTTTGTTAAAGGGAAAAATGAAAAGGAATGTCTGGTTTTATGCTTTTTGATAAATGGCAAATATGGAAGCTTTGATTGTGAACAGCGATCAACCCTTGTGGAAATTATAGCATGCGAAAACGAATTTTCATTATTGGTGCTTCATTAGAGCTCTATAATTAATAATATTTATTATCTAATTGTCTTACGGTTTGCTCATTAATATGCCAGAAAAAGTCGTGCAAGTAATTTGGAATGATGAAAAGAGCACTTCTACACCATCTTAAATTCTGCCATCGTGAGTCTTTTGATGTTTGCTATTTAAAACGTATATCTCTCGCAACCATGTTAATCAACCAAACGGGCAAAAATGTAAAGGAAAGAAGGCATAAGGTGCTTACCCTGTTAAGGCATTGATGAAGAGCCAGAACCAAGTCGACCAGGTCAGCTTCTTTGAATTACCTCTGCAGCCATGGCACAAACAGGCACAGGCATGTCAAAGATGTGGGGAAAAAATGTAATACTATTATTAACTAATTAATTAAAAACTTATAGTACCGCTATATATCGACAAAGGAAGTTAAAAAACGAAAGATGGAAGAGCAGATTAACCTTTCCAGGAAGAAAGCAAAAGGAGCAACGCAGAGAGCAGCGACTAAATGTCGATAGGCCATGAGTGCAAAGATGAAGGTTCCTTGACTCAAGATGACTTTAGAAAGCAGCTGCTGCCCTGTTGCAAAGACTTGGACGGCCAACATGCTCGCTACCATCTGTGACCACCCCAACCATTTCCTCACTGTTCCCATTACGGCCATTCTCTTTAAACGACTAAAAATCTTCAAACTTCCCTGTAAAGCGAGTGAAATAGAGGGATATGGCTAAAATTACATGAAAAAAGAGATCGGAAACGGCTGTCGCCTGTTTGTTCTGCTGAGCATGTATTTCTCTGATTCCCAATAAACATAGAAGAGTCAAAAGGGTCTTAGAGGAGAAATAAATGCGGGGAGCATTGGAAAATCCAAAGGGCTAGAGCTTCTTACAGATGCCATGCCATATATTCGGGGAGACAGTGAATTCTGCGTCAGAGATTGGCATATTGATAAACTCTTTTTTGCCAAGTCTGCATGGGCTTTTGCTAAATACCACTGTACTATAATAGCAGCATTTATTTGTTTAGACATCATAATTACCCACCTATATATGGCTCTGCGGAATCACTCGTTTACTTAACTCTTGTGGACACCGGATGTAAAACTTTCTGTCGAGTGCCCGTTTCAACTTTTGGATTCTATACATAAATGGCACCTAAATATATATCAATGAACAAATCCCTTATGGCGAAGCCCACTTAGGTCCACCACAGGTCTTTCTTTTTCTGTAATTGCCACGACTAGTTTTTGGTATCAAGGATGTTGTAGTCATTGGTAAGGAATCCACTAAAATCGACCAGATAAGAGTGTTATATAGGAGGAAATATTTCAAACGGCCACCCATCCATTTTAATTTTATGTTAATTTTTTCTTTTTTATTTCCTTCAAAAAGCAAAAGGGAGTGCATCTGCTTTTCTGATGGAAGTCCATTTGCTTTGACACAACATCCCACAGATTGACTGCGTTGTCTTCCAATGATTTTTCTTTTTGCGCTTTACCAAGGTTTTTGACTTGTTGATCCCAAAACCATCAGGGTTAATCCTTGTCTTAGAAATAAATTCTGGTCTGGAAGCAACTCCGGCCAAGAGTGGCAAGCCAACCCCCTTTTTAATCGTGCCTGGCCGCCTGCTGTTATAGAAATGGCTGGAATATTTTCTTTTCACGTAGAGAAAACTGGAAAGACCATCAGTGACCTTCCATTTTCGTTCCTTGAACAGGTATAATAAGTACTCGAAGGGATCATAAATGGCATCTAGAAGCATAGGTGGCAAGACAAGCTAAAAAGAAGCTTTTTAAATTGATGAATATAGTAGTATATATCTTGTCCTGCAAATATGTTGCAAATGAAACTCTTATGGCATGCAACATATGCATGAGAGTGTGACCGTTGGAAAAATGCAAATGCACTTGCCCAGAAAATCAGTCGATAGCTGGATACAGCTGGTGGTTGCTTTAATTTAAATAAATAAATTTAGACTTTAGAAAGAGACGAGGCTCTTTCCGCAATCTGAATAGTCAGCCATCAGCACCCAAAACAAAACTAGAGCTGGTAGCAAGCGTGCCTTGATTTCGTTTCAGGCTTTCGGCCCACACTCCACAGTATATTCATAGAACAAGAAGTTCATTACTGCAAGAATTTGATATTGCAAATTAGTGCAACTGATCATCGTTTTGGCACAGTGAAGTTGATAATTTAACACAATTATTATTTTTGATAATCGATAAACTTGTATTTGGTGTTTCTTGCCATAGCTTCAAATTTTTTGAGATGAAGATAAATAAACTTGGTTTCTTATATGTTGTACTAACATTAATATGTCAGGCATTGCGATTAAGCCTTGACATTAATACATATTCTTGAAGGGGTTCAGTTCCTGAACTTTATCAGCTTGGGTTTGAATTTAGTTTCGGTCATGGGACCACACACTTTGCATAAATGGGCCACATTCAAGAGGGTTTTAGGTTGGCTGACAGATAAAGTGCACGCTAGGATTTGTTGGGTCCTCCTCCCTCCAAGTCACAGTAGCCCATCCTTCATCCCCACCTGGGCTCAGGCGACTCGGAAAAGGAAGACCATACAGATGATACAATCGTCAGAGACCATGGAACCCGGAGTGGGTGACAATGAAGGTCCACGCCAAGGTTATCGAGGTGGAGGGCCCACGTGGCAAGCTATTTGTAACTTCAAGCATCTCAACCTGGATTTTGGCCTCGTTTCCGACTAGGCCACTGGCAAGCACTAGCCTAAGATCGAAGCCTGGTTTGGTTCTTGTAAGACGGCCGCTGCTATGCCAACTGCTCTTGGCCATGTTGACGATCTCATAGTATCACCTTTCACCAAGGGATTCGGCTATATGATGCGTTTTGTTTATGCTCATATTCCTATCGATGCCTGAATGCATTCAATTGAATATGTTCTGCTTTTGGGTTGTTTTTGGTGAGGAAAGTGGATATGCCCAAAGAGTTACCATTGTACGGTCTCAAAAGGTTAAGATGAGATTAAATTGGATGGAAATGACATTGAGCCCATTTTACGATTTGCTGCCCTCATTAACCAGGTCTAAGATGTACTCCAGTCTCCATATATGTGTACCATGCATGTACATGTCTTACATTAACTCATAACTACTTTCAGTTTGCTGACACGGCAATTTGTGTTTTTGGGACAGAAATGCCGTGTCTAGAACAAAGATACTCGGAAGTTCCTTGATAGTATCTATGTTAGTGAGAAGGGAACCATTCTAGAGCAGGACTGATAAAGGTGACAACGATGTTGGTCTTTAGCTATAGCTTTTCTTGTTTTAGTATTTTTTTTTTTTACTGATGACATTACGGTAATTGTTTTGAAGAAAGCTTTTACAGTTTTGAAATTAGATCAACAGACTTGTGTTACAAGAGCTTTTTTTCTTTGTCAAATGATTTTGTTGGATGCAAATATATAAAATACCTTTTAAATGTGGCTTTCTATTTGACATTCTTTGGAGTTTTGAATGTTGGTGGATCATGGATGTGTATTCTGTTTACTTGGTGGACTTCATGTTGGGTGGTTTGGTTGCTGAACCAGCTCTGTTTCTTTCATCCTTCTGTCAGGGGCAACGTGAGGTTTGTCCATGGCTGAAGTGATGTGTATGATAACATACCGTTTTTGCAATGCTCCTTCTCGATGTCTAGTAAGCGTTCTCCCCGTCCTTTCGACACAAGCAACCGACCGCATCATTGGGTCCCATTTGCATTAAGTTTGTCTTGGCTCACCGGAAGGTAGAAATTAACATTTGTGAATATGAAAGCACCGAATGTGCCAACTATCGGTTTTACATTGCAATCTGCCATTTCATCAATGCTTATAAAAGCACTGAATATTTTAGCTAAATAACCGACTACCATTTTATTAATGCTTCTGTTTTTCCTCTTGGACCCATTGTTGATATTCCATACATCAGAAATTGATTTTTGTAATAAAGTTCAACAATAACACGATTGGATTTCTAAAATTATTAAGCTTGCCTTGGTGAGCATTCTAGGTAAGCTCTCTTAGCATTTACTAAGTAATTACCAGTTATAGGTTGTGGTATCTAATCAAATAGCTCAATAATAGAGAAAGAGGGCCCAAGGCAGATGACTGAGAAACCTGTAATCACCTCAAAAAAATCATTAGCTACGTGCCCCACAAATAATGCAAATCTAAAGCCCATGAAACATCTCCATGTGGTCCTCGTCAGACTTGTGAATTGAGATTGTTGTAGGCAGCCAGCGTTGTTCTCTTTCAGGTATTTGTAATTATCTTAAACTAGTCATTTGGGTTGAGTACTATGGCTCACAGAAAGGGACAAACAACAATCTATTCATATTTTGTAATGAAATTCTAGACTGGTACTGGAGGAGATGGTGTAGCCACATTTGGATATGTTACAACGGCGTCTTTCTTGGAGCATATCTTTAGTCCCCCCCACCCCCAAAAGGAAAAGATAACTCGCTGGGCTGGAACTTTTCCGTAGCAGAGTCCAATCACCATTAACGAGCCTGCGAGAATTTACAGAGCTAAAACAAAATGGCCATAAGAATTTCTTCCTCCTCTGTGTTCCCTGTTGCCTGTTTTTGGCACTGGTTTTTTTTGTGGTCATGGTCACTTTATCTTCTAGCTTTGGTACAGTACCCAACTTTAGTTGATTCCTCAGGTACGGCAAGTGCACCTGTAATAAACGTTATCAAACACATCTCCTTCACAAATTTCAGCCTTGATGATCCCAGAGTAACATCCGATGTGAAGCTTCTAGGGAGTGCGAAGCTTTCAATGGAGAAAGGTGCTGTCCAAATTCCAGACGAATCAGATGCCTTTGATCTGAGACATCAAGCAGGGAGAGCCATTTACTCCTCGCCTGTCCGCCTGTTTGATCCACACACCAGCACCCCAGCATCCTTTCAATCCACCTTTGCTTTTCAATTTACCAATTCTTCTAACGCAAGCAGAGATATGCTTAATCACGGTGGCAGCGGTCTCACATTCATCATGGTCCCTGATGAGTTTACTGTAGGAAGACCTGGACCATGGCTAGGCATGCTTAATGATGCCTGCCAGGAAGATTACAAAGCCGTTGCTATTGAATTCGATACGCACCAGAATCCTCAATTTGGAGATCCAAACGACAATCATGTGGGCCTTAATCTTGGTAGCATTGTTTCCACCACAACCATCGATGCATCAGATTTTGGGGTGATCCTTAATGATGCTTCAGTTCACCGAGCTTGGATTACATATGACGGTCCTCGGAGATGGATGGACATCCACCTCGGATCCGATGGCGGCGATTACCCCTCTAAACCTATCTTCTCAGGTTCTCTTGATCTCTCTCCTCATCTGAATGAGTACATGTTCGTTGGATTCTCAGCATCCACAGGCAACATGACCCAAATTCATAACGTACTCTCCTGGAACTTCACCGCAACTAGCCAAGCTTTCCTTCGCATCCCTTCTGAGGAAACATGTGAGAGTGAGATCATCCTCCAGAAATCTGATGCTGCTCAAAGGACGCAAAAGAGATCTAACAGAGAACCGCCCAGCAGTTTCTTGATTTTTATTGCCGTAGCTGTGCTAGCTTTGGCTATCATGATTGGTTTTTTCTGTAGCCGCAGGGGAAAAAATGACAATTCCAAACTAAATGCGTTGCCAGAGAAGACGCAAAGACCCAGACCTCCCAACAAGCCCCGCCGTTTCACGTTTTCTGAGGTTTCAACAGCAACTCGGAGTTTTAGCGAGGCAGAAATATTAGGTAGCGACGCCAGAGGTGTTTATTACAGAGGGAAGCTTCCCAATGGCTGTCAAGTTGCTATCAAAAGGCTGTCTGCTCAGTTCCTTAACTCACAGCAAGGCTTAGATAGACGACGGCTTCTCAAAGAAATTGGTGCCATGAGCCGAGTTCGTCACCCGAATTTGGTTCCCATCAGGGGATGGTGCCATGATAACCGCGAAATGATGATTGTGTATGACTTTTTCACCAATGGAAGCCTTGATAAATGGCTGTTTGGCGTTGGGGTTCTTCCCTGGACACGACGTTTCAAAGCTATCACCGATGTTGCCGAAGCATTAAGCTTCCTTCACTCCAAGCAACTCGCTCACAAGAACATGAAAACAAGCAGCGTCTTTCTTGATGTAAGCTTCCGAGCGGTTCTAGGTGATTTTGGCATGGTGCTTTCAGCAACCGAGTCAAAAAAGTTTGAAGCAGCAGTTAGCCAAACGGCTGATGTTTTCGAATTTGGAATCTTTATGTTAGAAGTGGTTTCCGGACGGGGAAAGTTAGACCCCGAAGTGAACCAAGAAGAGAGGGATTTGGTAGATTTTGCCTGGAGAATGCACATGAAAGATGAGAAGGTGAAGGTGGTGGATGGGAGGATGGGCTCACTAGTTAATTTGGAGCAAGCCATTCGGGTTTTGGACATTGGGCTACTTTGTACACTGAACGAGTCTAAAGGAAGGCCTACCGTGGAGGAAGTGGTCGAGTTTCTGAGCATGGAAAGACAAATTCCAGAGCTGCCAGCTAGTAGACCCGTGGCCTTGTTCCCTTACAATAGTGCCACGGGTCTTTGCACTGGATATTCTTGCGGCCCATTCAAGTGACCTATGTGTTACTGATCTTCTGATCTATGCAAAAGGATGCATTAAGGCAATTCTTGAGCTGGTTCTGGTTATGAAGCCAGAATGGTTATTCGGATGTATAAAATGTAATAGTAATTGAATTTAAGAGACATTCCATAAACTAGTCAACTTTGTCTATTACATTGCTTCTGCATCAAAGCCTACTGTATGTTCCTTGGTTGAGAAAATATTGCAATTTGAGCAAAGTATTGAGTTCAATTTTAGTAAGTTTGAAGATCCAAATTATGAGGAAATAAGTTTGGATATTAATTGGTGAAAATGAATATTGCTTACATGACGTTGATTAGAATTAGTAAGAGAATAGAACTAGAGAGAAAATATTCTTATCTTATATAGATCAATAAAAAAATGCATAATATATAAAAAAATCTTTAAATTATTTATTAAATTTTGAATAATCTCTTATTCGTTCAAATAAATTTTTATATTTTTATTTTGAATCAAATATATTTTTATTGCATCATTCGTTTTTTTCTATTTGTATTTCTTTTATCTTTCCACAGTGATGTGAGAGCTTTTAGTTTATAGGGATTTGGACCAAAACCTCCAATTTGTATATACGGGTAGATCTAGAAATTTTCCTAAGTGGTGTCATAATTAAAATATTAATTAAAAAAATAAAAATGTTAAAATTCATAAGTAGAAGTTTTAACATTAAATTAAAAAAATATAAATTCAATATAATCATTTAATGCTTTACAATAAAAATATCTAAAAAAATTATAATTGTCCACAATAATTTTTCATAGTTTGAAAACGTTGTATGATAGTATCAGTAAAAAATCTATTAAATATATTTTTTAATATATGTAACTAAAAAATCATTCATCTACTCGTCACTCATTCAATTGTGTAGCTTGTGCTTTATAATTATAAATCCAAACTATCAAATTAATCAAAAAATAGTTAGATATAAAATATTTAAAAACTTAACTTAGATTGAAAATGACTTACAATTGAAGCTTAATTAAGTTGTTTTAAGAAAGTGAAAAACATAACCAAGGATAGAGAAAAAGAAAGTCACTATAGGTTTTAAAAGTGAAACTTGAATTTTTTAAAAATGAGAGTAGTTTAAGTTTTGATTTTTTAATAAAATCTTAAATTATAGAAGGAAATTTTTTTTTCTTTCCATGTAGAATTTAAATATTAATATGTAAGTTATTTTTTTATAAAACTACTTTTTGATAATATTTAAATATTATTTTTAAAATATTAAAATATTATTCATATATAAATTTTTTAATAAAATCTATCTTTTAACCCCACTTCCTACAAAATTGTAAAAAAATTAATGGGTTCATAGTATTATTAAATATATAAAATTCTAAAAAAATGATATAATAAATAATTTTTTTAATTGAATGTTGTCATGTGACACCACTCTCATGAACATGGGTTCGCCCATGTTTGTATGGTCAATAGTGGTGGCTGGCCTAAATTCAATGTCATGTTGTCTTTTATGGAGATTGAAAAAACGGTTGATATAAATTGAGAGTATGAAGAAAATTTAAATGGCTAGATGATTAAACATGTCATTTGTGAAGCAAATGAAAGAGCAGATAATTTGGCAAAGGTAGCACTATGCAACAACCAGTTGCAACTGACCGCAACCGTTGATTCCTGCAAGACATTTGTTATTGTAATTGTCTGTTGGAGCGATCAACCTCATCGCCCAATCGGCTCGATAGTCTGGCGGACTTCCTCCCCTTTAAATTGACTACAAAACCTAACCCCCACCCTTGTTTTTTTTTTTTTGAGGTCAAGACTATCT
This sequence comes from Theobroma cacao, assembly GCF_000208745.1. Classification (NCBI taxonomy): domain Eukaryota; kingdom Viridiplantae; phylum Streptophyta; class Magnoliopsida; order Malvales; family Malvaceae; genus Theobroma; species Theobroma cacao. The sequence goes on from NC_030852.1 coordinate 30,531,469, forward strand.
TAACCTTCATTAACCCCTCCTAAATAACCAGCTAGCCAACCCCTCACCCCTTGATAAAATTCCCCCAATTTTCAATCTCTTTTTTTGCTAAACCCTAATTCACCTTATTAACTCACCCATTCATAGCCCATTCGTGCGTTGCCTCCAATGTCACTCTAGACCGCTACCAGCCACCTATTCTTGCTTTTCTTGGCAACAACTAGCAAGGTAAATCACAAATTTTTTTTTCTTGGTTTTGTGAAAATAACAAGAAAGAGAAAGCTTGAATGATTGTGAATACTATTTTTTTTATTAAAATTCATGCTAGAGAGAAAATATGCCAGAGATTGTAAGTATTATATATTGTTTTTTGCTTGTAAAAAATAATATTAGTGTATATAAATATAATTCTAAGGGATTAGAAAAAGAAAGGCTATTTACAAAAGTTGAACAAAAAAAAGCCCAAGTCATCCCAAGTCAACCTAAATCGGTTCAAGTTAGCCTAAATCAACCTACCTCAAGAACTAACATAAGATCGACCGAATCGAGGTCGAGTAAAGCCGACTGAAATTGATCTTTTACATTATTCGGGCGGTTCGTAAGGTAAATTTTTTTATAAAATTTAGGTAAAATCAAATTGACAATCAACAAAATCGAACCGTGCTCATCCCTAGGCAAAGGAAGGGGTGCAACTACAGTATGATATTCTATGAATTTTCTAGATTTGCAAGGAGAATTGTTCTGCTAGACTTCAGTATCTATTGTTGCATAAATTGTGCATGTTTTACCAGATTTAGACTTCTTGGGAAAAAAATATAAAGGTAAGCCTACTACTTGCTCAAAATTCTATATTTATATAAAAAAAAAGTGTGGAATAAGAGGTATTCAGGGGTGCGAAATAATATTCTTAAACCCTATCCCCTATTTACAATTTTTTCATGTAGGTGAAGTCCAATCTTCATATGGTTGTAAGTGATGGGAGCTGTGTATACGTTTCTGGCAAGATATGTGGCTTGATTGCTTGAGGGTGGTATCTTGATAGAGCTCTTTGCTCGAATTTCTGCTTTATCACAAAACAAAATGGCTACATCAATGAGTTTGGTTCATGGGAAGAGGAGAAATGGGATTGGAAGATTGAGTTGATGAGGCATCTATTTGGATAAGGGAGCAATTTAAGCAATTTAAGGCCACTGTTGGCAAGTACTCTTTGTGCAAAAATTTGGGAGATTCATGTGCATGGAAAAGCTATTAAATGGTTGTCAGATGGAATAAGGTTTTGATTTTAGGATTATGAGGAAAATCTAGTTGATGCTCCAAGGAATTGTATAGTTTAGGGGCTAATTCTCTTGATTTTATTTTGTAAAGTTAGGTAGGGAATTTTTTGTGTACTCAAATGGGTGCAGTCTTATCAAAGAATAATGGATAGATAAATCGGCATTTATGAGGGTTTTACCTTCCAATATATGTGATTTTTGAAAATGTTTGTTTATGTTCCCCTTGAAAGGAATGTTTCACTTATGATTATCAATGAAAATTCATGAATACTTTTTTTGAAAAAAATACTTTTAGTGATGATTATTATTAGTCAAATTATAATTTATTATTTTATATCATATGATACTAATATGATATATTAATATATTATAATAAATGATGATGTGATATGTTGATGTAATCATGTGATGTTTTTATTTTTCACGTCAATATCACGTGACATAAAAAATAATAAATATCATTTTGATTAATGAAAATTAATAAAATATTAATCATTAAAATTTATTTAAAAAATAATAATATAATGACATGACTAAATATAATAAAAAATAAAATATATTTAAAATTTTTAATATAATTCAAAGAACTTTTTCAAATATTTATTAAAAAAATTATTGTAGTAGGCAGGTGGAGCGCGTTGAGGAGGCTGAAAAACTTGTGGGTTGGACTTTTAAGAAAAGAATCGGGTAAGGCCCATTAACTGTTTGTCGGAGGAAAACGGTAGAAAAAAACCGGACGGAGAGACTTGGAGAGAAGGATTTTGATTTCCAATTCAAAGGTTCTACTAGGGCTTTACAAACCGCCGGGCTGTCTTGAATCTGCAAAGAAACAAACAAAAAGGAACGCACAGAAATAGGAATCAATCCCTAAAAAACCGAAATACAAAGCAAACAAAAGAAAGTGAAATGAATAAGATGTGGAGAGTGAATTCCCTGAACAACGCCGTGAGGACTCTTAGATATTTCCAGGAAACCTCCTTCTCAACTTCAGTTATCCGGCAGCATTCTTTTTCCTCTCCACGCCTCTCTTCTCCGCCGTTCGCCATTGCCGTCCGTCACCTCCGCACTGGTCGCGATCCTAGCATCAGGTATTTTAAAAATTTATATTTATAGTCTATTCTAAATCCCAAAATAATAAATAAAAAAAAACAATTCAACTCCCATGTCTAACTATTTGTTCAATTTCTAGCTATGAAATTACACCTCCAGTTAACTGGGGCATCCGTATCGTACCGGAGAAGAAAGCCTACGTGATAGAAAGGTTCGGGAAGTATGTGAAGACGCTGCCGTCTGGAATACATTTCCTAATCCCATTCGTGGATCGAATTGCCTACGTTCATTCCCTCAAGGAAGAGGCTATTCCTATCCCGGACCAATCCGCTATTACCAAGGACAATGTCAGCATTCTCATTGACGGCGTACTTTATGTCAAGGTCTTTCTTCCCCTGTCTTCATTGCAATGCTCAATTTTTCAGTGTTTGGTCTATAATTTGCCTTCGGAACTTTGCAGATTGTGGACCCCAAGCTTGCCTCTTATGGCGTTGAGCACCCAATATATGCCGTCATTCAGCTTGCTCAAACTACCATGCGTAGCGAGCTTGGTAAGATTACCCTCGACAAGACCTTTGAAGAGAGAGACACTCTCAACGAAAAGATTGTGGTTCGTTTTCTTTCTCTCCTTCCATTTTTTTTTTTTGAAATTTAACTTTATTAAATTAGCATAGAATACATTGAGTTCATCGTAAAATTCTAGTTCTAGAGCAATAATGGGATAAGTGGAAGATAGGCCGAGGCACTCTACAAGTCTACATAGTACCAATCCTGTATCTCTTTATATGAGCTAAAAGTAACTGTTTGTGCCAACAGTTTGGGAGGAGGCATTGTGAATAACTCTATTTACAATTTGTTTACTTTTAATCTGGGATAAGAATGTTAGGTTTCATGTGAAATATATATTAAACTTTGGAGGCTTGATATTGCTGTTTATCATTTAACATTTGATTAACTTATATCTTATCACACATTTATTTCTATGGGAAGGCTAAGGTATTACTTTGATGGTTTTTGCCCTGTGGTGTCAAGTTAAAAACCATATATTCTATAAACTTTTTCCTCAGTAGAATGGATAGGTTGATGTACATCAATAAGTTTGCCATACTTGACCGCTGTGTTTAATCTTGTGCCTGCTATTCACAAGTTTATGCCTGATGCGTTATATTTCTTTTAGCTAGTTTGTTAAATGCTGTGATAATTTTCCACTGACAAATGATTCTGGAAGTGCCAAAAAAAGTTGGGAAACAACACCCCCGCCCCCCTAAAAAAAAGAAGATAATTTTTCTTGAAATGGCATGAGTGTTGCAGGAGGCCATCAATGTGGCTGCAAAAGACTGGGGCCTCCAATGTCTTCGTTATGAGATAAGTATGGGTCATTTTAGCCAATACTTTCTGTTTGTCAGCGTTTATATTCCCAATACACCCTTCTTATATACTTCACTTCCTTCTCATCACCAGGGGATATATCTCCACCACGTGGAGTGAGGGCAGCTATGGAGATGCAAGCAGAAGCAGAGCGTAAAAAGAGAGCTCAAGTTCTTGAATCTGAAGGTAATTCAGTAATTTCCATTTTTTTTATTTTCCTTTTTTGAGTACCACTTAATTGTGGCATCTAATCACGCTATACTATCTGCTTGTAATAGTTGATTTTGGTGACATGATTTATTCATAAAAGTTAATTCTACCAGGAGAAAGACAGGCCAATATAAATATTGCTGATGGTAAGAAAAATGCTGTGATCTTAGCATCTGAAGCTGCAAGAACGGATCAAGTTAACAGAGCGCAAGGTTAGTGATTATCAAGTTGTAAACAGTCATTATGTTAAAAAATGATGGGGCTTTATATGAATTGGTAATCGAAGCTGATGTGGGTGATTAATTTTGACTATTTCTTTTATCATGAACCCTCCTCGTATGGATGACCCAAACTCATTGAGCAACCCACAGATTTCTTATTGTTCTTGTGTCTTGTTCTGGCTTTGTCACTTCTTCCCTTCACGTCTTCTATTTTTCCTTCTTAAAAACATTCATTTATCAGGTGAGGCAGAAGCCATCCTTGCTAGAGCACAAGCAACAGCTAAAGGAATTGCCTTGGTATCTCAGTCCCTAAAAGAAAGTGGTGGAGTCGAGGTGAGGTTCTTCCATCGTTGCCATCAAATGCGTGCATGAAAGTTAAGTTCTATATTTATATTATACCATCCAACCTGAAAGTATTAGAGGATGATCCAAACAATATTTCCCAATCTACCTTTATGGTATCGTGACTTTCTATGTGACAGAAGTTCTTAAGCATGTTAGCTTAACTGTGAATCTTATAAATTTCAAATAGTCTATGCCTAAGTGATCTTTGTTCCTGGTGTCTGCACTTGTGTAATGACTTGATACTCTTTAGTTTTTTGGATTTTGCATATATAATTAATCTTAAAAACTTGATTTAATTGTTTGGACAACTTTGTCTAGATCTTAGGAGATACTCAGTCTATTTTTGTGTGCTCTAGGAGAGAATCATTAGGTTCAGAGAGAGAAAACCCTACTTTGAGTTTATTCCTGAAAGAATTTGTTATTTAAAGGAAAAAGTCTATGTTATATTTAGCATTTCTGATTTGTGGTTGTATATGAGTCATAAATTTTTAAGGCTGAAGTCATTTTTAGATGAGAGGTACTGTTATCATGCTCATTTCTAAGTAAAAATAAGACTTGAAATTATGGTCTCTTTTGCAGGCAGCAAGTTTGAGGATTGCTGAGCAATATGTTCAGGCCTTTAGTAATATTGCCAAGGAGGTAAAAGGAAGATCTCAAACTTGTGTTGAGAGTATTAGTGTTATCAATATTTGTTCATTCTATCATGTTTTTTGAAATTAACTTGTAATTTCTGCTCATTTGTTAGGGCACAACAATGTTGCTTCCTAGTTCTGCTGCAAACCCTGCCAACATGATTGCCCAAGCTCTCACTATGTACAAAAGCCTGGTCAGCAATGTTTCTACTGATGGTTCTCATGTAAACATTTCCCCTGAGCTATCCAGAAGAATAAAGGATGGTCCCTCTGGAGAAACTGAAGGCGAAACCCCAAACCCCAGAGTTGTGGACACCATGGCTACAAATCATGCTAGTCATACTGGATTTTCACTTCAGAGCTCCAAGGAAAAAGAATAAAACTGATTTAACCAAAGATCAATTAAGTGAAACCAGATTGTGTTTCTGGGCTCTGTTGCATGAAGACTACTTTGATTTTAGTTAAAAGTTTCTGAATATTTGAAAAAGCTAGGCAAAGGATTTGGGGGATTGTAGAATCGATAATAGGATGCTCATTCATTTGTTAAGTGTTTAGAGCGGCCATGTAATATAGGCTGGATATCATTTTCAGCCTCGAGAATCCAATCCAATGAAGGTTGCAATATTTTCAAGACACTTGCGTTGCGCTTTCTATCTGCAGTTAAAACCTACGCGTATCATCGGAGTATAAGTAACATGGGCTGCACGACCAATGGAAAAGACCTGGGAGTTGGGCCGTTTGTTCGGGAAAAGACTGTTCATTTTTAAATTTACATGAGATTTTACTCACAACATCGATGGCCTGCCAATGCCACACAATATTAACCATGGCTTCTGTTCTGTTCTGCAGAGTCATGGCAATGAGTGCTAACCAAAAATAATGTAGTAGCTGTTTTCCATCCAAATAAAATAATGTTCACAAACTCAATATAGAACATGTATAAATATATCTAAACAACCGACACATAGTATAATTCAATCGGCTAAACTAGCATAAATCCCAGTTCTGAATCATTAATCCAACTAAGATCGACTCTCCGTTTGTTTCCAATGATAACACATACACACCCATATAATAGCAAATGGGAAAAAGTTTGCAAGTTCTCCCTTGTTATACTTTGAATGAATTTGGTCCTATTCTAGGCCACAAAGTCGGGTGAATGAAATCCAGAAAAGGAAGCTGTTTTCATTGTAAGCCGGAACTGCATTACTTAAGAAATTCCAAATGCAATAGAAGCTACTTGTGATGGATTCCAACAACCAGATGATCAGAAGCGTGAAGTTCATCACAATTCACAATCATGATGGTATCAAAACAATTATTCACAAGCTAAAACGCCATTATAAAACAAAGAGGAATTGGCAAGAATCTTAGTTCTTAAACAACTAGACATGAAACAAGGTTGAACTGAACAATAGTAAGAGATGAACAGAGTAAAAATGATGGCCAGGAAATGAAAAATCTAGTGCTTTACTTGCATAAATGCTCACATATACACCTGTCTCCGTTACCTTTAAAAAAGAACTGAGGATTTAAAAGAGCCCTCCTTGTTCTTGTTTAAGAAAAAAAAGGGAAAATCAGATGAGGCCGAACAAAACAGAGAAGCCCAGAACAATGAGCCAAAGTATATGCACCAATAACAGAGCCTGACCAGGGAAAGATCCGTTTCCACCACTATTACCAACCTCGCAAAATCCAATTTTGACAACTTTAGCCCCCGCGCAATGAGCATCGGCACAGCCGCACCAATAGGTAACTCCATCGTCCCCGCAAACAGGGTCAGCCCTGAAGCAGTTGATAGGACATGAACTGGGCTGGGGGGTACTGGCGCATAGATCGGCCTCGGAAAGCAATCGAGTGGCAGATAATTGCTGTTGTGATCCGCCGGTCGAGGTAGAGGAGAAGGGAACGACGAGGAGCAGCAGCAACAGCGACAATGCGGGTTTACGGAATGGGATTGGAAACGACATGGCCACGATTGATTGATTGATTGATCTCAAACTCGAAAATGGGTACTAGGCGAAATGGTTCAAACGATTTATAAGAATCTTAACAGCGAAGGCGAGCTTTCCTTTTGGCAAATGGAAAAGGGAAGCTGGCCTTGTGTTTCTTTTCTTTCCCGACTCAGACGAAGCGAAATAAAGGTGGGCAGAAGAGAGGAATTCAGGAAATCAAGGCCTCATCCTTGCCTCGAAAGCAACGAATTTGCCTTACATGTACGTAAATGAGAAGGCAGGAAAACAAGAAAAGGAAAGGGGATCTTTGTCGTCAAAGTGTCCAAGCAGCGGTTTACTCGAGCACCAAAAACTCCGTAGAATTATAATGAAGCTTTACATCATGCTAAGTATAATTATTAACAGGAGTAGAAAAGGAAGCCGCCGAAGCTGTCTAATGTCTTTTGCGTTAATGACTATAAATTAGGAGCAATTAATTTATTTATTAAATTATGAATGATATCTTTTGGGTTCCGGCCTTTTTCTTTTTCTTCTTAGCTGTACAATTCCGTTTACAGGCATTCCTTCGATGATTGATGCCACCACCCACGCGCTCAAACTACTTTTTGTGTTTGGCTTGCATCACGCCACGTGTAAAAATTAGTGTACTAGTACATTCTTCTCATTTTTATTGTAGAGATGCCCATAAGATAACCACGAATGGTTGTTATTCAATAATCAATACTAGTGTACATTGAAACAAGTTCTAATGATTTGGTCGGCTGCTATTGCAAGATTAACCAAAAAGTGACTACTCATTATATTTTGGTAACAAAAATACCTTTTAGAGTATATTTGGGTCAAAAAAATCTAGGGTAAATTTCACATGTTATTTTGTTCTCAATTAGTACTTTATAAATAACTTCTATTCCATGTTATATTATTAACTTTTCTTATAAAATTATAAAAATATCGTTAAATATAAATAAATAAATTAACTTTGAATTGAGAATATTTTAATAATTTTACAAGATAAAATTGACATCTAGCCTCATTTAAGAATATAAATTACCCATAAAGTGTTAATTGAGAAAAAATATTCACAAAATGTCATTTAGAGAAAAATAAAAACTATAAAAGATGTAAGTGAAATTTATCCAAAAATCGAATAAGTGAACATAAAATTTTGTTTACACCAACAATTGGTTGCTTCATGGTTTTTATGTTTTTTTTTTTGGGGTTGCTTGATTTGTTTTTTATTTTTATTTTTGGTTAATTCAAATAATTGAACAATGAACCTTCATTGAATAAATAACATGACTCAATCTTTCTCAATCTCTTAAAAATCTAAAATTTTATTTCAACTATGAAAAACAATAAAAATAACTTTACTTTTGTGTATTCATTTATGTCATCATCATGAAAATAATTTATTAAGCTATTCATGAAGAGAGAAAAATCTATCATTCTGTTATTTTCTCTTTTTCTTTTTTAGAGTACATAAGGAATAGGTAAATTACTTTTTTGAAAAAATAGATTGTTAGAATCCATATTAGTTCTTTTTTTTAAGGAAATAAAATGACATAATGCTTAAAAAAACTCATAAACTATTTAAAAAAATTTAAATAAGATTTTATTTTTTATTACGTTTAATCAAGTTTTTATACTTTTATTTTGGATTAAATAAACTCTTGTGATTAATATTTGACTAAGTGTTAGTCAAAATGTCATTTATCATTTCTATGTCACATAGTACTGACGTGATTACGTGACATTTTTTGCATTCCACATTAACAGTATATAAGTATAAAATGACAAGTGATATTTTGACTAATGACATTAAATCAAACATCAGTCATAAGGGCTTATATAACTCAAACAAAAAATATACAAATTTGATTAACTGCAAAAGAAGAATAAAAAATTATTTAAATTTTTTAAAATAATTTAAATACTTTTTAAAATATATGTCATACAAATATAAATAATTACTTTTTATAATAAATAGTTATGATGGTTCAAAGGATATATTTTTTGAAAAGTTTTTTGAGGATATTACCGTAACTATTTTTTTTAGAATATTATCTTAGTTAATTTGGCATATCAATAAAGCATGTACTATACTTTTTGTTTCTAGCATAAAACTTTTGCAATTTTACGCTTCTTATCAATAAAATTTGATGAAGGGAAAAATATAAATAAAGAACTCGAAATATTTTAATTATTGCATTGCCCCTCTTTGAATTTAGAGAAAACAGTACATTAAATAAAAGAATGTTTTATAAAGTAATATTTTCATTAACTTTAGTAAGTACTTATAAACACCTATTAGCAACCTTTTCAAGGAATAAAGAAAATAAAATGTGTATACAAGTTGATTTTTCTATAAATCTCAAAATTCAAAATTGAATTCTTGTTATCTTCATCAATCAGGCATCCAGTGGCAAGTATTCTATTATCCTATTTTGCTTTAATGTTCTTCTTTGGACTTTTTATATACTAATTATTGTAATATATTATTATCTTTTTTAAATATATAAATATATATTGGATCTTAAACTATAACAAAAGCTGATTTTTCCTCAGAACATAAATCTGAATTTGAAACCTTTCACTTAAAATTTTGCTCACAAATTAAATGCACAAAGTGAGTATTTGCAACTAACTTGACCTGATAAATACAATGTATTGCAGTAAACTTAGTCCCATTTGGCAGTTGAACTTGTTTCCAATGAAAAGGGTTTCAAAAAAATGAAACTAACCCATGCATAGTGTTGAGTAAGCACCAGTTACATGTAAGTATGCAAAAACTTTGAATAACATAAGCCGGTGCCTTTGGGTTGAGTGAAACATTTGGATTAAGCGGGAAGGGGCTGCGGAATTGGCTGAAGACGACCAGGTTGGTTTTCAAATCTTGATTTGCTAAGAAAAACTCCACTGGGCATAACTGCCACAACGAACTCCAACCGCTGCAAAATTGTCACCATCACCCTGGCAGGAAAGGCGCCAGAGAGAACTATGCTGTCTAGCCCATATACAAATTGACAAGGTCAAATTCAAGATAGGCCACAAAAACCAATTTGCCAGACCAAGCTTTTAACCCCGAAATAGTCTGCTGAATATTAGAAGCTGCTCTACCTATATTATGGAATCCCTTCCATTGCCTCCATTCCTTAGCCTCAATAGTATCCTTGAATCTGAAGGCATATTGGAAAAAAGACAATCCGACCACCTCCAGAGAGACTCGCCCAATCGTCCCAAAAATTCCTGACCAATAATGGGAGGCTGTGCGAGCAGACCCAAGGAGTTTGACACCCCTGTCGACGCTCCTGCCAGCCCTGAGAAGGCTCAGCTTGAGACCGCCGCTCAGGTAACACCTTGAGTTTCAATTAATGCATACAATCAGAGAATTTACAAGTGAACAGGAATGTATCGTTATTTCATACTAATATTCTTTTATTATCAATATATGAATGCAGGAGAACACTGATGGAGGTGAGGATCAGAATAAGCAACCTTTGGTAGATCTTTCTGAACCAGAAAAGGAGGCTCAAAACTCGTCCTCTGACTCAAATGCTGCCACTGCTGCCGAATTAGTTTCTGCAGACACTGCCAAGCCAACAGAGGACGACGTTAAAGCCGTTGCCAATAATGCTGAGGATAAGGTTGAGGCTACCCAAGCTGACAAATCAAAAGCTGCCCCAAGCAAGGAAGAAGATAAAAATGATGCACCTCTCGTCACTCTGTGATCGCGGATAGTTTTCCGCAGAAAACCAGAGCCTAGTGGGTTCATCATACTTCAAAAATTCTTACTTTAATGGAAGGTTGGATTGTATTTGTATCACCCTCATAGATTGAGGTTCGTGGTCAGCTTCATTGCTACCACATTTGGGATGTTTGTAACAATTAAAAATCGGATTATGTCCATACATAACATGATCAATATGGTGGTAAATAAATTATTATTACTATACTCTTATTAGAACAATTTTATTTTAATTTGCTTAAACTTTAGGATCAAATGGGACATTCACAATATTTGGATGATGGCATATGTGTTATCATCATAAATATGAAAAAACATTAAAAATAAATCTGTCAAAGAATCTATATTTTGTTTTAAGTTTACAAACTGGATTCCTTTTTAGTCAAGTTTACGTTAAATATTTTAAAGTAGAACTTAAATTCGAATCAATTTGAATTATTATTTTTCTGCATAAATTAATTTAAAATTATTATTATTTTATTTTAGATAAATTAAACATATATTTAAAAATTTTAACATAAAATATACTATTATTTTAATATAAAAGCCTGAAGTTTAGGAGTGGGCCTGAACAGGTCTGACTTAGCTATCCAGGCTTTGGGCCAGATAAGGCCCGGACAGAGCCCGTGTCAGCCGAAAGTCGGTGATAGAGCACACGACCATGGCACGTGTCTCCCTCTCCCTCACCTTCCTTCAACCCATGATGATGTATAGCAATTAAAATCATAACGGATAAAAAGGCAGCGAGCTTCGGAGTTAGGAGGCCGTTGAATCCCAATCCTCATCCCGCCATTGGTAACAGTTGTAACAGTCCGAGAGTGGACAGCATGCCACTCTTTGCAGCGTTGGGCACCATTTGTGGTTACCCGATGAGTATAATCCGAAAGAGGAACGTTTATTTCAAAGTATCATCCTCGATTGAAGGCCATAATCAATCCAGAGTAAAGTACGATTCTCTCAGGGTTCTAGAATGGGACAAACTCTGCGACTGCGTCGCCTCTTTTGCCCGCACATCCTTGGGTCGTCAAGCCACTAAGGTTTTTCACTTCTCTTTTTCCCCTTCCTTTTAGATAAATCAGCAGTTGTTTTTTTTTCTCTTCTTGTTGGAATAACAATTGAGAATTGACAGGCACAGCTTTGGTCTCTCGATCAAACGTTCCAAGAGAGTTTGAGACTTTTACAAGAAACCAATGCCGCAATCCTAATGCACAACCATGGCTCTTTCAACTTGGACTTGACTTCCGTCGACCTTGCTCTCGTAATTTTCCTTCGCTCCTTTTTTTTTCCTTTTAACTTTACTTTTTTTCATTTTTATTTTAACGACCAATTATGGTTCCCTGAAGTGTTTGTATTTTTGTGTCTGAAAAAGGTTAAATCTGCCATCAAACAGGCGCGGAGGGGCTTACCTATAGATGCAAACGCAGCAATGGCTCTTGTGTCTCTACTACAGTTTATTGAAGCATTGCAGCTTAATTTAAAAGCCGCAATCAAGGAAGACTCTGATTGGTATAAACAATTCATGCCTCTTAGTGAAAAGGTAAACTGCCTTTTGAATTCTTAGCCTTTCATCGTTTCTCCACATGCATACGCATATTTACATTTACTTTCTTTTGTTTTTTTTTAATTGCTTGCAGATTACGCAACTGGTTGTAAATCGATCAATAATTAAGTTGATTCAGCAAGTTATAGATGAAGATGGCACTGTTAAAGACTCCGCGGTTTGTTCCTTTTGCCTCAAAGTTACATTCCTGAAACAAAATATAGAGAAAGAATTTTCCATTTTCCTTTTTCCAATCATATCCCATTGGTCTTATTTCATCTTGATTTTACTCTCCTTCAGAGTTCTGCCCTTAAAAAAGCACGTCATCAAGTGCGAATGCTTGAACGAAAGGTGAAATTTCTTGGTTTTTTCTTATTAAACCCCAGTGATGCTTTTGTTGGAAAATACCTGTTGTTTCATATATACCTTTTTCCAGAGCAGTTATATTTTGGGTTTTTTTTTTTTCAATTAAGGCTTTGCATGAGTAAAGGCAGTATATTGATGGCAACAACCAGTTATTTTGTTAAACATCTTTCAGTTGTTGCCCGTCCCTGTTCCCAACCCCCTCAAAAAGAATGAGAAACAAATAAAAGTTAAACATCTTTCTAATAAAATAGATAGAAATATTATTAAACTTGGCTAAGCTTAAAGCCCTTAGACTGCTTAGCCTATGCAGTATGCTAACACAGATACTTTTACCTGCATTCATCTCAATTAAGGTCATACACTCTAGGAGTTGTTTAGGCATTAGATGTTTTTAATTATTTCAACTCATTTTAATTTTGGTCCACCTCTACCTTGCTTTCTCTGTTTTTCCAGTATACTCCATTTCATACTCAAGGAAAAGGAATGACTTTACACGTGCTAAATCTTTGTTTATAAGGGTATCATTACTGCTTTGTCAGTGTTGCTTCCACAAATCTTTTGGTTAATTAAAATGTTGGTTTGAGTTTTCTTTTTTCTACTTTGCTATTTTAACTGCGTAATTGCTTCTCTCTTCAGTTGCATCACTTAGTGGAAAATCTAATTAGAAATGATACAAAAGAGGCATCCCTTCTGGTAAGATTCATTTGATTACCAACATATGCTTTGTCAATCTTCATGGTTGTTATCCTAACTGCCATTGTGTTATTGTTTCAGGAGGCGAGTACTATTGACGGTAGATGGTGTATAAGATCAGGGACTGATCAAATGACGAGTTTTAAGGGTCTTCTATTGTCCAGGTGCATAAATTTGTAGCTTAATTCACTAATTTATGTGCATGCAAATATGTCTGCCTGTGGTGTGAAAAGGTTTAGCCCACTCTTGTGCCTTCAGTGTTACAAATACTACTGCTTGGCGTGGTCATACCATGATAAAATTTGTATTATTGAGCACAAGAAGGCAGGGTAAACCACATATTTGGATGAAGGGATGATACTTCCATTAACCAATTCAACAAAACGGTTCTAAGATTGTTATTCATGGACCTTCAGTTTGTTATTATTCTATGAATCAAGCAGAAAACCCTTATCAAAAGATTACCTTCTCATTTTCCCCCTTTCTTATCAATTGCAGAACTTGAATCAAAGAAAATTTAGTTCAATCTTCAATATTGATTGTAGAAAATTATATGTTACGTAGAATTTCTTCTCCAACAAGGTTGATTCAGAAAGTGTACAAGTAATTTACATTTCAAGACAAATAATTGATAGCCAGAAGGATCATGGGATTAAGAGATGGATCAATGTGTATTACTATAGCTAATTCAGATTTAAAATTGTAACATTTCCTGATTTTGTCAATTTTCTTGGATAGGTACTAAAACATTTTTGAAGGCCAGATCTTCTTGTATTGCTTTTATACCCATGAACTGTTGATGGGAGCTCACCTTTTTAATATCATGTTCTTGAAAGGAAATAAATGGTTCTAGTGGTTCAGGACTAGGAAGTATTATAGAGCCACTTGCAGCTGTTCCTTTGAATGATGAGTTACAACAAGCGAGAGCATTAGTGGACAAGGCTGAGGCAGATGTGCTTTTGATGGTGACAGAAAAGGTTGCTGGCTTTAACAAGTGAAATTACTTTTCTTATCCAGACTGTCATTTATCTCTCATCATGTTTTTTGTGTTGCTGCAATCTATACAGATACAAATGGATCTCGATGACATTGAAAAGATCTTGAGAAGTGCAATTCAATTGGATATTGTAGGTGCCTGCTTCTTTGCTACTTCTTCTTCGATCATTTTTTGCTTTTATGTGAAAAGGTGAAGAAAAAAAGATGTTTAGAAAAGTTTAGATAAAATTTTGTTGGTTTTAATGATGGAACCTTTAAAGGGCTTTAGGAACATTGTAAAATGTACCAGATTTAGTTTATGATGGATATATTATCCTTATGCTAGCTTCAAATGGTTTCTTTTTTCTTTTTTTTTTTTTTAAAAGCCTCAAAGATACCTGTGCATGCCAAGTGCCAACTGTGAGGAAAGACCTATTAGGTCATTACAATGTAGAAAGTATTCTACATCACCAATACAAGTGTATTTTCTGATAGACATTTTGTGATATTCTATCCAATTTTTATGAAATAATCTGTTTGTACTTGTTGATTATTCCATTTTTATTTTGTTTTTTTTCTTGACATCTAGATTTATGCTCGTGCAACTTATAGTCATTCATTTGGAGGGACATATCCCAATATATACCTGCCAGAAGACATCAATGGAACTTTAATGGCTGAATCCTACAGATCGAAGGACAAAACTTTACAGGCATCAAATACCAATAAAGAATGGATTTTATATCTGCGTAAAGCTTATCATCCTTTATTACTTCAGCAGCATAGGCAAAAGCTGCACATGGCTCGGAAGGATGTCCGCAATGCTACTGCTGTAAGTAACATATTGCTAACTTTTGCTGTCCTGAACTTTTACTTTGTCTTAAAAAATACTGGCTAGAATTGTTGTATTTCATATAAGTTTATGAAAATTGAATTCTTTTGTTCTTTTGGGGTCCTCAATTCTTACACATGCTGTTTATCTACAATAATTGGCACAAGAGATTGCTGGATTACTAAATTTTACTCAAGCAACTCATTAGGTTCTAGACGTCAACTTCATTCCAATTGCTTTCAGTTATCTATTCTTCTATTCCTTACTGTCTTTTGCCTTAGGAAATCAGGAGAAGAAAACTGCAGGGAGAGAATATGGCAGTCAAAGGAGAAGCAGATATAGATCTTTCATCCTTGGAAATGCAGGTAATTAGTTAATTACTTAATTTTATCCATCAGCTGCTAGTATCATCAAGGACTAAATTGTTAATCCTCCAATCATGTTGGTGTTCAGTTTCAAGAAGATTATTGTCTTGATTGCCAGGTTAGAGCACTAGAAGAAGCTCCCCCTGTGCCAACTGATTTTTTTATCGCTCAGAAGACGAGAGTACTGGTCATAACTGGCCCTAATACTGGTGGTAAAACTATATGCTTAAAGACAGTTGGATTGGCTGCTATAATGGCAAAATCAGGTTCAAATGTTTTGTTCTTTTTTCTTCAATGATTCGTTTATCCATTGAAAATTAAATGGAGGTGTCAGAATTATAACAGTGCTCCATGCTTGTGTAGTTATTAACGTATTAGCCAAACTTTTCATTCTAAGTGTTTTGCATGTACTCCTTTATGCAAACGTGTTTATATGTCAAGTAAATCAAGGGTAGCGAAACACTTTTGAAGCAAACGATAAATACAACATTAAAGTTTCAAACCATATACCAAGTTTGCTGGATATACAGAGTCTTCTCTTACTACATTGGCGAATATTAATATAATATTATTGCATATGTTTTATGATGAACATCATTGAGCAGTAATGTCATTCGCTTTACCTGTTATATTGTCTTGGAAAATTATTATTTTCCTGTATTGCATAACCTTACCCTGGTTTCTTTAATATTGCAGGTCTTCATGTTTTATCTTCTGAATCTGCAAAAATTCCTTGGTTTGATAGTGTTTTTGCTGATATTGGTGATGAGCAGTCCTTGTCTCAATCATTGTCTACATTCTCTGGCCGCTTGAAGCAAATTAGTGTAAGGATGATATACTTTCTATTACTCTTCCTGCTTGTTTGAAACGAGTCAATAAAATGGCCAGGTAGAGCACAACCAATTTTGGAGAGTTCAAAATGTCTTGCTTGCTTCAGTGTAAGCATTGCACCAGCAAAGTCATCCTCGTAGACTTCAAGCTGGTCGGACATCATTCCTAAGATTAATAGCTTGGTGACTTCGATTCATTCCTTTTAGAATTTGGGCAGTTTTATTGCCAACTAGGAATTCTTATGTTTTGGGGATTAAATAATACACATACACAATGCCCTGATTAGAATTTCTTGATGCAGTTTAAGTATTTGTGTTGCAGGAAATTCGATCACAGTCCACAAGTCAATCATTGGTGCTACTAGATGAAGTATGTTTCAATTAGTAATTTTGTGATTACTTACCTCAATTAACAGTCTGAGGTTGAAGAGAAGAAAAGTGCTTCACAGTTACAAACAAATCTAAAACAGATTTTGCCCCATTTTCTATCTGCTAGGTTGGCGCAGGAACAAATCCCCTTGAAGGAGCAGCATTGGGAATGTCTCTACTAGAATCTTTTGCTAAAACTGGTGCCTTGTTGACAATAGCTACGACACATCATGGTGAACTTAAAACTTTGAAATACAGGTATACATAGTAGCTAGCTGAAGATGTATTTCTTGCACTGCATACTTCAGTCTATTGACATATCTAAGTTGAGGAAGAAATCTAATCATGATCAAGTTTATGGTTACTGTAGTTTCTACTGATTCATATGGAAGATGTGTTATTAACTATCTTCTGGCTCTTGCATTTATGCTAAGAATTGTTTTGCTGCACCAAATTCTTGATCTTATACATCTTTGGCAGTAATGATACCTTTGAAAACGCTTGTATGGAGTTTGATGAAGAGAACTTGAAGCCAACTTACAAGATTCTCTGGGGAGTACCAGGTATTCATCATAAATATGTGACCAAGAACAATGAGTTGCTTGATTCTTGGACTGTCTTCTGCTAGTCAAATGTGTCTTGCACCAAAGTTTTTTGAGGCCAAGTTTTGCAACTGTGGCACTGCTGGTTATTTGGTTTTTGAGTAATATCATCGTATTGTTATACTGAGACTTGATGTGACTTAGGCAGTGTAAAATTGTCTTAGGTCGTTCAAATGCAATCAATATAGCTGAAAGATTGGGAGTACCCAGCATAGTTGTTGATAATGCTCGTGAGCTATATGGTCCTGCTAGTGCAGAGATTGATGAGGTAACTGAGTACACTTATAATGTGCTTGTTATTAGTTTTTTTTTTTTTTTTGGAGAAAGGGGATTCGAACCCTGTTTTTTAAAAAGAGAAATCATGCACTAACCAATGAGATAAATGCTTGAGTGCAATATGCTTGTTGTTAGTTAAGTTCTGATATCTGCTAGTATCAGCTTGTGGATTGAGCAACTATTATTTTCTACTTTGCTTTGCTGAAAGTTACTGTGACTCGGTTACCCGGTTGTATGGACACCTTGATTTATGAATGTTGAAAAGGGAACCTTTCTCAAGGACCTGTATACACCGTGTAGTTGAGAATGATCGTTGAACTCTCATCCTACATCATCAGTATTCCTTATAATATTTGGTGCATATCTTAATGCAGGTAATAATAGATATGGAAACATTCAAGCAAAGTTTTCAAGAGCTTATACATGAGTCTCGGCATTATTTGATGTATGTATCTTTTTCTTGAAATTGATTACTGGACGTGAAACCATGAGCTTCCAATGTAATTAAATTTTTTATGCCCATCGATTTAGAGGACTACGAGGATAACCGTTCTCTATCATTAGTCACCTTAACTAATTGCTCAGCATCAATAAAAGCTATGTTCTGATAACATAGTCTTTTTAATATTTTGATGAGTTTTCTGATGGCTATTTACATATTTATCCTCTCTGAGTTAGTCTAACTAAAATAATATGGTTATATAGTTACATATTTACCCATCAGCTTTAGGTATACTAAACCCTCCAAAATTAAGAATGCATAAACCTGCCCAACCTGAACAACACCGCTTTTCACTTTTAATAAATTTAAGGTCATTGTTCTTTACCTCCACTCTTCATAACTTATTTTGACATTGACATTTTACATTCATCCTCTTTTCAAAGTATGGAAAAATTCTTATTCCAAATAATTTAGTGATGTGCTTCCTTTTAGAAGATGCCCGGGGTTCAACTCTGCATGCATTTAACCCACATCGTCTTGTCCGCTATCACTGTTTGACTAGAAGAGGAAAATTTGAAGGTCCATTTACAGTCTCCTATGTGATATGCCCATAGCCAGGGAATACTGGATCGTAGAGAGATAGAAAAAGTTTGTCAATGCAGCATTTATCCAAGTTATGGAAAAAGTTGCTTGCTAATTTTAGTTGATAATTACTATAAATAAGGCTGCTGCTATGGTTTAAGGAGTTCTAAACATGTATTGCAAGCTAGTGGATGCTCTATCTAGTGTCTATGTTCTGCTTGTGATTATAGGCTGTCAAGAAGTCTTCATGAGAAGCTATTGCTCACCAGAAGAAAGCTTAAAGATCTTGGCACTGATCAAAGATATAAGATGATGCAAGTACTATCTGAGGCTGCTGCAGTAGCTCGATCTACCCTTCACAAAAGGGTACAGCAGCTTCGTACATCCACAATGAAACAATCTCAACTCAGTAAAGCAAGCAAGCATACACTACCAAGTAATTACAAGCATGCTACATCAGTTGAAACCAAGCAGCGGAGTACCAATGTGGGTTCATCCTCTATTCAAGTTATTAAACAACCACAATCAGGTATCATTTATAAAGCAGACAAAACTTTCTTCTGCCGATTTGAAATAGTTAGCTTTTTATCTTTTAAACTCTTTGTGCCAGAATATTGCTCCATTAAGCTAAGACCAGTGAAACAGTCATTGAGTTTTTATTAGTAAATCTTTCCTTTGGTGTTCATGATGCAGAAAAAATTACTGGGCTTCCGAAGGTTGGTGATATGGTGCATGTTTCATCCCTCGGCAAGAGAGCAATGGTTTTAAGAGTAGACACATATAAGGAAGAAATAGTAGTTCAAGCCGGAAACATGAAGCTTAAGTTAAAACTAATTGATGTTCAGACATGAATGGTGAGGGTAGTATGATTATGGGCACTTTTTTGCTTGATGCTGTTTCGTTGATTTCAGAATAGCATACTCACTTGTCGATAAATTTTTCTTTCATAATTCTTTATACAATGGCATATATGTGCATAGAGAAATCAAGAAACCTGAATCTAACAATATATCCTTCTCAAGTGTGGTTTCGTTTGAGGGTAAACTATCAGACCTTCTTAAGTTTTGATCGAAATTATATAAAGGTTCATTAGTTTTGAAAATAGACATTCCGTCTTAAAAAAATATTTTTCGCTAGACACCTAAGTCCAACCGCTAGTCAATCGTTAATAGAGATGTGCAAACGGTTATTTCGGTTAATTCGATTTTTTATATCTAATAACCGAAGTAACCGAATTCATATTTAAAAATAATCAAAACCAAATTGAGCTATACAAATAACCAAGCTAATCAAAAATCGAATTTGATAAATTTTTTTATTTTTTTTATATATTTATTTATGTTGTATTTTTTAAATAAATCAATATTACAAAAAATATTAAAAAATTATAATAAAAAATTATAATAAATAAGATGAAAACTCATACAATTAAAAAGAAACTAAAGAGGAGGAGATTAAGTTTATGATTTATTTTTCATACAAAATCCCTATAATACATTTACTTAAGTTCGGTTAGTTCGGTTAGAAATTTTTCTAACTGAATTAATTTTAATAACCAAACTATTCTAATTGAACTATTTAAAAAACTGAACTAATTGAACCGAAAAAATCGAACTCATTTCAACTCGATTTGGTTGTTCGATTCGTCTTACATTTGCTCACCTCTAATCGTTAGTATTTTTGTCAACTTGTTGACTTGGCAAGAATAAAAAAATAATTTTACATTTGATTAATTTTAATAATTATAATTATATAAATTTTTTATTAATTAAAAATAATAAAAGCTCTCCATTTGGGAGCACTGAGGGAGCCCCAAATCGTGCTCCCCTCTTCCCTTGCCGGTGCTCCCTTTTCTTGGGGGTCTAGGGAGCACCGATCGGCGCTTCTTTTTTTTTTTATTTTCTTAAAATATAATAATAATTTTTTAAAGTAATAAAAAAAAAGTGTATTTTAGTCTTTTCATTATTTCTATTAACGATATTTTTAATCTTGGGTCAAAATGTCTATTTTAAAAATTAATAAGCGTATATGTATTTTCAATCAAAACTTAAAAAGATCCGGATATTTTATCTTTTCTTTTTATTAGGCAGCATTCCTAAGACAAATGTGTATCCTCCAACTATTTGACTGTCCACCAGGTTTGGTCTGTAGTCTATACCAGGTCTTGCTTGTAAGCTTACTTTAAAATGCACAAAATCTTATAGTAGTTGCTGAATCTAGTGGTTGTACGAGTTGCAAAATTTCTCTTGCCTGCAATCTTTGCATGAGGATGTGTGCATTATGTAGGAAAGTGTTATTCACTCATTGCAACCATTTAGAAAGTGGAATGACATTGATGATCATCACTGTCCAGCTTCATGAAAAGAAAGAACCATTTGTAAATGTTAGGCTGTAAATATCTAGAAGCTGAATCACAAGCTTTGTCAGCAACAGCTAAGCATGTCAAGGTGGAGATTCTTTAGATCATTTTTAGCGGCTCAGATCAGCATACCAAGAGACTCGACGTATTTGTGTACAATTATTATCTTGATGAAGCGAAGGTTAGCTCTTTGTTACAATTTATTCTTTGGTCTCAGCTTGCTTTTAGCTTGGTTGATTAAAAGCGTAAAACATAAATACCTTAGAAATGCAAGACTGGAATTACTTGTGTATATTTTCTGTTGTGCTGAAGAGGTTCTTATGGATTTGTTGACGTTTTTGTCAGTAGAAATAAGTCAGCTTCTATTGGCAGTACATTTCTTCTCATCGAGCAACTATGACTTTCACAGCGGAATAGATTGAAAAGATTTTTACTTGGTAAGCATCTCGATTCCAGCATGATCAATCCTAGAAATTGTGCAGGGAAAACACCACTATGTATATGTGGCAAAAGTCTTTGTTCTTATTTTAATTTGAGAAACTAAAGATAGACGCACGAGGGCATATTGGTATTTAGTCATGTAAGTTTTTGAGGCATCAATATCGTTCAATCTACGCGGAATGCAAATTCGGGCTCATGATGATCTTGTGGCCAAGTGAAAAAGAATAGTTTTGGAACAATTTGTTTGATAAGCAACTAGGTAAAATTCTTTAAAAGGACGGCATAACTGCCTTAGGACACAAAAAAGGACAGCAAGTTGGAACCATAGTGTCGGGTAGCTCGTGACTGCTTCATGCGTAACACGGCATATCATTTTGGTTTAGTTGTGTGTAATTAGCAAATTTTTTGCATGAAAAAAGGATTGCTCCCAAAGGAAGTGATATCCATAACGATAGAAGAAAGCAACCTGCCAATTTTCATTCCTCTTATGGAACAATTCTCCTTGGACACATTTTTGTATGGGAAAAGGCTGAAAACCCAATTCTGATTTAACAAACCGTGTTCGTTACTGATGATTAGGATAGAAAACTAAAATGCGTATGCGACGGTATTTGTTAACAACTTTATTTCCCATAATGATGAAAAGCCATTCGATTCAACTTGGATTGAACGAATTGGCAGACGCAACCATTTCCTGTATTCCTAGCTGTACGAAGTTACAGGGATTACGATCGACCCGAACCCCCTAATTCCTCATCCTTGTGGCTATTGTCATCAACAACCCCAGCGGCCCCCCCATATTGGAAGGTAACATCGAGGAAATACAGCATGAAAATGAGGGCAATGCAACAGAAAACCATAGGAAGAGGCCCAAAGATCCACAAGAAAAGAGGGAACGAGAAGTAAAACGCACGTAGTCCTAAAGACCAAAAATAGCTGCCCCTGTTCACAGTGGTGGCAACGTATTCAACGGTAAGATGGTGATGGCGCTGATGCTGGGACATCTTCTTCACAGGCACATTGATGAGAATGCTAGCATGGCTGTAATACCTGATGGACTGCACGTTGAGCAAGAAGGCCACCAGGAAGCAAACCAATATTGAGAAAAACTTGATGGAAAATGCGAGGTTGCTTCGGTCTCCAAACACGAACCAAGACGATCTATTACCGCTACTGCTTGTCATCAAGACGGCGATGAGCGAACTCAGCATGATCGCCGTCGATGCCAAAAGGGTCGATGCCATTATGTTGTTTCTCAGCGTTTGCACAGCCAAAACCCCATTTTTTGCCACGTCCTGCACCATAAAAATTACTACTTCATTAATTTTTCCATCCATTTTCCCATGCATGCAAGGGTTTAATTAGATACTATATCTAAAGATGCCAGAATTGAGAAATCAGATTCAAGAAAGAGGAAAAGAAATGGTCAAGAATATTGGAAAATTAAGAAATACCAATTACCTCCATCATAGCGCGAACCCAGAAGCGGCGGTTGATGGCGTTGACGCCGATTACAGTCTTGGTGGGATGTTTGACGATTCGATAGAGAAGCCAAAGATGGTATGCCAACATTAAAAGAATCCCGATTGGGACTAGCGCCCAATCCAGATATTTTATCTCGATAGTCATATTGGTTTAGAGCAGTTTCACAAGACTAAATCAGCAAATTGGTAGAGAACTTGAACAACGTGCAAGGCCTTCGGCTTGGCTGTCCGTAATTTCTAGAGTGTTTTGGTGTGAAGTGGGAACAGAGAGGGGAAAACAAAGAGAGACAGCTGGGATTGCGGGTGCGGGCTGTCCTCGCTCTTACGTTTATGGAATTGGAAGGAAACCAAGAAAGAGGAAAGATAAAAGAAAGCAGGTTTAATGAAAACTAAGAGTAGCATTAAAGTGGGACTCTTACGTGGAGTGCAGAGCCAAACCGCACTTGGCCCACCAAAACCCCGTGACTTCTTTTTCCAATTCACTTCAAAGTTAAAATGCTGAACCCAAAGAAAAACATCAGCCGTCTTGGTTGGACTCCGGTGAAAGAGGAAGCTGCTTTTTCGTCCTAATGATAATCTTTTCTACTTGGAAAAACCATTTTAATCTTCTGTTTCCCTTCTCAGTAGTAAGTAGTATATATATTCTCTTCCTTGTACATCACATCATTAAATAGATTTGTAGCCTTCAGTACAAACCATGAAGCCATCTTAACCAGAGATGAAAGGTCATTCATTTTAACATTTAAAGTTCAACAATCCAAGCTTTAGCCTCACATGCATTGGCAAACCATAACTGACATTTTTTGTTTTTGCTGCTTAATTAGCACGAGGGGTGGCTGGCTGCTGCCATATAATATATGCGCACTGAGAACACCCTTCTCTTAATTTTCCAGCATAATTTAACTCACCCATGCCCAACACTCTTGTCCCTAGTGTGCTCACTTTGCGTTCATTCGTGGATCAATTTATACTTTATCATATCATTCTTGCTACTGCCCAACTTCTTCTACCTTTTGAGCTCCTTTTCCATTTTTAACAATTACTCATATGCTCTTTTTGTTAATATTTATCATATACCGCAGCCCAGGATTTTTTTTTTTGTTTTCTTTATTAATGGTTTTTTAATTCCGGCTCCCCACCCTCTGTTGTACTTTCCTTGGAAGTACTCCACCTGATAAGTGTCTACCCTACGTACCAAGTGAGAGGGAAGGTAATAACTAGACTTTGTAGTAACCATATAGCTACCCGTAGAAGTGGATTTAAAATTTTTTTTAAGTAATGTCATAATTAAAATAATAATAATTAAAAATTATAAATATGTTAAATAAATAAATTAAAATTTATAACATTAAATTATAGAAAATATAAATTCAATACATTTATTTAATACTTCAAAGTAAAAATATTTTAGATAACTATAATTGCTCACTCATTATTCATTTGATTGCATAGTTCGTGTTTTATAAATTTCATTACTAAAAAAGCTCTTTCAACTTATATTATTGTAACTGGTAAGATCAATACAAGTTTTATGAACAAATAAACTAAAAGATACACAGTATTTCCATTTGTCTACAAAATAATCAAACAATATATCGAAATAAAGATTTTATGTCGGTGGAAGCTAAACCATATGGCTCATGTGTGGAAGAGTATTCTGAAAAGTAGAATAGTCCTTACAAAGGGGCTAGGAAGTAATATTGCAAATGGACACCTAACTTAGTTTTGGACAGATTCTTAGCTCAGCTAAGGACCATTTATCAATTATGCAACCATATATCTATTAGAGGTTGAAATGGATTTACCTGTAGCCAATTATTGTGATGAATTTGGTAATTGGAACTTTGATCAAGTTAATCAAGTTCTCCCTTAACATATTACATTGATAGTGTCAATTTATAAAAAATATATCTTCATTGCTTATTTGTAGACTTGGCTCGGTTTTGAAAGGTTGATTGAAGATAGGTTGAAGCCAAGTCAAAGAGAAGACTTTGGGTCAAACGTATGTCTTATACTGAGAGAGTTTACTGTTTTTACTACTGTAATTAGTTGGTTGGTTATTAGTTAAACAACTTTACTTTCTTGTTTTTACACCTCTTTTCCTTTCTTTATAACAGATTGTTTCTTGTTAGCTTTGTATATAAAAACTCATTATAGTTGCCATTTTTATTCAATAAGAATAAAAAGAAAATATTCTTCCACAAGTTTCTCTCAAAGTTTTTTCTCGAAATTCCAAAGCTTTTACATGGTATCAGAGTGACTTCAAGATTTAGGATCAAGAATGCTTTATAAATCCATTTGAGGTTTTGTTATTATTCTTGGTTTATTTCTTATTCATTGCTTGATTTTTCATTTTCATCATTTCACATGAAATCTTGCATCTCACTTTGTAGATCTGGAATGTGTTAGAATTGATCACTTGAGTTTCTTCAATTACCACTAGAGTTGTGATTTGTGAAAATTAAAAAACTTTTTACTTGTGATTTGTTGTTATCTTGGATATGGCTGAAGACTCACAACTAGTGACTAAATTTACAGCAAACCCTAAAACTACAAATTCGTATCTAGAGGATGTTCAATCCCCTTACTACATGTATCATACTGATAGTCATGGATCTATCATTGTGAATCCTAAGCTCACCTCAAGCAATTATATTACTTAGAGCAAATCATTTTTGTTAGCACTGTCTATTAGGAATAAAGTCGGTTTCATTAATGGCATGATTACAAAACCTAATGTTTCAGATCCTCTGTTTAGTTCCTGGATTATATGGAATAATTTGATAGTTGCCTGGCTTTTGGATTCTATAACACCTCTAATAGCATCTACTGTGTTTTACATAGATAATGCCTCTGAAATCTAAAACACTTTTAAGCTGAACTTTGCCTAACCAGATGACACCCGTGTATGCAACTTGTAGTACAATTTAGGCAATGTGAATCAAGGCACTAGATCAATAGATGCATACTTTATTGAGTTAAAGGGGATTTGGGAAAAGTTGAGGAATTTCAGGCCTTTACCACATTGTGAGTGTGGTAAATGCAATCCTGTCTGCTTTAACAAATACTCAAATTAATACTACAAAGATATGGTATTTAGATTCTTAAATGATCTCAATGAGTCTTTTTCTACATTAAGATCATAGATTATATCAACGGAACCTCTTCTTAAGCTAGACAGAGCTTATAATATGGTTTTGGGAGAAAAGCTCAAAAAAGTTTGTTGATTCAATCGAATCCATTTATAAAGTCCTCTGCCATGATTACTACTATAGACAATAAGAAGAAGGCCAAGACAGAATTGGTGTGTAGTCATTGTGGAAAGAATGGTCATGTTAAAGAAAAGTGCTATAGGTTGATTAGATTCCTTGAAAATTTCAAGTTTACAAAAGGCAAAAGCGGTTTCAAGAAGACAAAATCAACTACAAACAATATCTCAACTGAAGCAAAAAATACTTTACAGTTTGATTATGATGAGAAGCTTATTGGCATAGATTCCATGTCCCAACTATCTCAAATTAAGCAACACGTTCATATATTAATGACTCTTCTCAATGAGAATGGTATAAACAGTGAATACTATTTTGGTGGTTCATTAAATGCTCAACAAAGAAAGCCTTATTTGGTCAATTCAACCTTTGTAAGTATTGTCTCTGGTCACTTTTGTTTTAACACCATGAATAACCTTCCACCTAAGTACAAAATTATCAAATCTTTCATGATAAAGCAAAATTCCTGAGTGATAGATACTGGTGCTAGTGATCATATATCATGCTCTTTGGTTAACTTTAACTTTGTTAGATCAGTAAAAACTTGTTTTGTGTGTTTACCTAATAGTGTTAAAGCTATTGTGACCCATATAGGAATTGTTAAGTTGACCTCTCTTTTCACGATCCGGTACTCTCCTCGAGCCTGTGACAACCGTCGGGACGTCCCAATAGACATTCGTTACCCAAAGTGTCAACCAGAACCCCGCAAGGCTTTAGTACCATTTTTTTGTCATCTCCTCTGTGAGTAATCATCACCAAACCTCTTTTTTTTTTAAGAATTTTAAGCTTTTTCCCTTTCAAAACCGTGAAAAAATAATTTTCGCTTCACAGGGCGTTTCCGTCATTTTTCCTCAAAATTTTCCGATCCCCGACTAAAAATGTAGTAGATAAGTGAAAAACACATATTTCATTATTTAAAATAAATTTGGGTGTCTAAAACATTTATTAAAAATGATATTGCAACTATTTGAATAAAATAAAAATATTCAATAAAATATTCTAATTTCTTGTAAAACAATATTTATAGAGTTATCGGTAAATAATTTTTATAATGTAAAAGCTAAATAAATTCACACGTACTATAATACAAATAACTGGGATATGAAATTTACTTTACAGTGACTCGTGGGCCCACAAGGAACAAAAGTGCACAAAGGCAGTAAACCTACAGTTTTTAGAGTAGTAAAGCCGACTATAATCCTTGATGATATCTGCTATCCACAAGCTACCTTGGGCCTGAAATGGTTGGAAAGGAGGGTGGTGAGATTATAAAATCTCAGTGAGTAAACAGATACCATCTAAACCATCTAAAGTCGAGTAAATGGAGACAGATAAAACAGTTTAACATACTGAAATTCATCACCTTTCAACTTATTTCAACCAAATAAAATCAATTCATATAAATCGAGTAATTAACATGGCTTATGAATTTCTTAAAACTTTGTCTCGTGCCAAAATCATTATCATACTCAATCATCAGGGATACCTTGGCCGATGGCTATCCCAAACCGAGTTCGCCAAGGCTATTAAAAAGTTATGTACTCATAAATCATGTTTTTATTTTGAAAATATAGTCGTTCCTTGGCGTTGGCTGAGTTCCCCCTCATGTGGTGGTTTGACTTGAAGTGACCTCTAAAATGTTAGCCTCAGGAGTTATCCACCCGCGCCTCTCATACTGAGGTAAGATATAACGGGGTTTACCATGCCCTTCTAATAGGTTGGTTCAAGAAAACCCGCCCACTGCAGTAAGCTAATAATCATCCCACCAATCAATAAAATTCAATAACATGATATGATAATTATTGTAATTCACAGCCTTTCAAGGCTAAATACACAGTTCATATATTTCAACACAAATACCAATTCCACCATTCATGCCAATATTGCCATAAGCCAATCAATTATAACCATAAATTCACAATACATCAAATGGTCTCCAATTACTCTATTTGAAAAGCCATTATTAAATTTTAAAACAATTTTATGAAATCATTTCATTAAATCACATTTTGTTTATAAAATCGAAAAATTTATCATTTAATTCATTTTTCATAAAATTCACAAAATCGGATAAAACATACTTTAGATAATTAAGACGATAGTAAGGTTACTCACAGAACTAGGAGTTCGATATACTCCTATTTTCGATCTTCAGGCACAATCTCTTTACCCTTGTTAGAGGGCTCACCACCTATACATCATACGTGACACGAATTTCAAGAAATTGTGTCAATTTATCATAAACTATTTCAGGCTCTATAAATCTATATGAACGCACGAAATGTGATGCAAAATATCTGAATAGCCGTTTAAATACGGTATTCGACCTAATTTGCATTATTCTCGATGTAATTGGTTAAAACCTTCAATCTAACTCCAAATCAATTTCTTTCACTTTCTACACTCCAATTATACTTAAAATACCTCAATGACTGTGAATATGATTCAATTTATCAGTTCGAACCATAACTCGCACATGTCTATATATTAGGTAAAAATTAAGATTTTCATGCCAAAATTTTTCATTAAATTTCTAGCCTCATCAATCATTAAATACCACCAAAATATCATGAAATATCATCAATTTCAGCCTCAATATCTTCCCTAGAAAATTCGGCCTCTTGTGGGTTTGTGAAGAACAAAGTGATTCCTTACTAGATTTTCATATTTTCCATTACCAAACAACCAAAAACACTTAATTAGCTTGAAATCTAGCAAAATCAATGCTCAAAACCTCTCCTCTCAAATTCGGCCAACATGGGTTCATCATGCAAACTTGAGTTCTAAGCATGAAAAATGAAAAAGAAAGCATGGGTAGTGTAAATCACAAGATAAAATCACAAAATTTTACCTTTATTAGCTTAATCCCTTGAAATCCTACACTTTTTCTTCAATTTTCCCACCTAAGTTTTGTGTTCTTTCCTTTCCTTTTCACTTCATGCTTTGGCCGGCCATATAAGTGAGACTAAGAGAGTTTTGAATAGATTTTACTAGGAAATTCTAGAATAATCCAAGCTTGACACATGGCATGTTTCCATTGATCCATGTGTAATACTTATCCATTAAGCAATCTCTCTCCATCACATAAAATGTTTCAATTATCCACAATGTAAAATATTAATGGCTGAAATCCATGGGCATGACAAGTGTTAGGTGGTGTAAAATTCTAAAATTCCAACTTTGCCCTTGTAAACTTGTAAAATTATCATTTTGCCCCTGAGACTCCAAAAATGTTAAAATTTAAATTTTTCACCTCTCAAACTCAAATCATACTCCAATGAGTCAAATGTGATCAAAATTTTTTCTAAAAATTTCCATTTTATCCCCGAGTGATAAAATTACCATTTTACCCCTAGAACATGAAAATTTCAAATTGACTCCAATTCAGCCCTCGAACTCCAAATCATCATTTTAAGTCATTCTGAGGTTTTTAAATTTTTAATTTCATCTTAAGATCTCTATTTAGACTAGTTCGAGACTTAATTGAACTTAATAGTACCATTTAGTACAATATCGACTTTTGACTATTTTTCGAGGCTTCCCAAGTATGCAAGTATATTGTCAATTACATGAAGGACATGGCACGTACTTTATAAGGTCGGGCTTGACATCTCTATTAACCTTAGAAAATGTTTTATGTATCCCTTCATTCAATTTCAACCTTGTTTTAGTGACTAAACTTACTTCTTGTAAGAACAACTGTGTTCTCTTTACTGATGAGCTTTGTGTTATTCAAGATCTCCCTTCATGGAAGATAACCGAGGTTGCTACAGTTTTCTCAGGGTTATGCTTCCTGCAAGATTACCAAGATGAACAATTTCTTTCCAAGTTCAGTTTTGATAATTATGTATCATTTCCTGTTAAATCTTCTGTCAATACTTGTAAAACATTGTACAAAAAATTTGACTTGTGGCACTTTAGGCTAGGTCACACACATTCAAGTAGAATAAGTGTCATAAATAAACAATATCTTGAGATTTAGTCTTCAAAAGATTTGATATGTGATGTTTGTCTTGCTACAAAAATGAAAAAAAATTACCATTTCTTATTCACATTAAAAATACAGCTTCTGTTTTTGAAAATGTGCATGCTAATGTATGAGGACCATATACAGTTCCTACTATCAAAGGCCAACGTTATTTTCTCACTTTAGTTGATGATTTTTCAAGGTTTACTTGGATTTTTTCATGTGACACAAATCATATGTGTTTAGTTTATTGCCTTCATTTTATAAGTTTGCTAAAAATCAATTTTCAACCTCTATAAAAAGCTTTAAGACAAATCATGGGAGGGAATTTAGTCTTACTGATTTTTATGCAAAATATGGTATCGTACATCAACTTTCTTGTGTGGAGGCATCTCAACAAAATAGGATTGTTGAGAGAAAACATCAGCATATTCTTGTAGTAGCCAAAGCTCTAATACATCAAGCTTCCTAATTTGTGTGTTTTGGGGGAGAAACAGTTCTTACTGTAGCTCATTTAGTCAATAGAATTCCAACTAAAGTTCTCCAAGATAAGCCATCCTATGAAGTGCTCTATCTTAAACCACATTCCTATGAACACCTTAGAGTCTTTGGCTCTATTTGTTTTGTGTCTACTTTAGACAAAACAGAAGAAAATTAGATCGAAGTGCAACTAAATGTGTATTTGTTGGATATCCACATGGCACAAAGGGATACAAAGTTTATGACACTAATGCTACGAAGTTTCTTACATCTAGAAACTAGTTTTTCACGAACATATCTTTCCTTTCAAATCATCACAACATCTTGTTGATCAATCTGCATTTTCACAAACACCTGATATGTATAGCTTCAATTTTAGTATTTCAGCCCCTAATGTTGTGAATTTTACCCCAAATCATCATCTTTCAGCTAAGTCATCTTCATTTACACATGTTCCATCACTTGAAACTCACTCTCAACTAGAACCTGATGAATTACATTCCAATTCACCTGACACTGTTGTTTAAAGTAGCCTTGCAAAGTCATGTTTCAATACCTTATAGTTCTGTCATTGCTTTACCTGATACTATTCC
Organism: Theobroma cacao; assembly: GCF_000208745.1. Lineage (NCBI taxonomy): Eukaryota > Viridiplantae > Streptophyta > Magnoliopsida > Malvales > Malvaceae > Theobroma > Theobroma cacao. Next base: position 30,562,713 of record NC_030852.1, read on the forward strand.
CATAATTAGGAAAAGTAACTAACCTAAACACACACCAGAGTACCTTGAAGTTTATCAAACTTATTTACCTTATAGTTCTCACTAAATTACTTCACATCCTACAACAAATTTTCTTTCCAGCCATCAACTTTTTTCTGCTCACAAGTCTTTTTAGCAACATTATCTCAAACTTATGGACTAGCTACATATAGTCAAGCTGTTAAGTACTCTCATTGGCAAGAAGCAATGCAATCTGAATTGAAGGCTTTGGAAAATAATGGAACATGGAGTATTGTACCTTTACTTTCTGACTCATATACAGAAGGTTTTAAGTGGGTGTTTAAGGTTAAAATGAATGCAAATGGGATTGTGGAAAGGTATAAGGTAAGGTTGGTAGCTAAGGACTACAATTAAAAGGAAGGGTTTGATTATCAAGAAACCTTCAGCCTTGTGGCTAAACAAACTACTGTCAAGGTTTTCTTAGCATTGGTAGCTGCTAAGGGTTGATATTAATCACAACACAACATAAATAACGCTTTTCTCAATGGAGATTTTAAAGAAACAATATATATGCAATTAGCTCAAGGTTATTCTATTAAAGAGGAGTATGAACCTGATTCCAAATTAGTCTGCAAGTTACATAAATCTCTTTGTGGTTTAAAGCAGGCTTCAAGACAATGGAATACTAAGTTCACTACTTCTTTATTGAGGTATGGTTTTACACATCACTCTCAGATTACTCTTTGTTTACAATGACAATATCTAATGGAGACTTTACAGCATTGTTGGTAAATGTTAATGACATAGTTATTGCTAATACTTCTACTCAAGTTGTTGCTTATGTAAAGGACTACTTAAGCTCTAAATTTAAATTGAAGGACTTAGGAACAATAAAGTATTTTCTTGGCCTTGAGATTGCAAAGAGTTCATAAGGTATTTCAATCTGTCAAAGGAAGAATACATTGGATCTTTTGGAAGAATATGGCATGTTTGGTTTGAAACCAATCACAACTCCCATTGATTATAGTCACAAATTTAGTTAAGACATAAATGATGCAGAAATGGCAAACTCACCAGGATATAGGTAGTTGATAGGTAAACTCTTGTATTTGACTTTCTCAAGACCTGACATCTCTTATGCGGTTCAAGTCTTATCAGTAGCATATCATGTTTTGAAATACCTTAAATTAGCTCCAAGCCAAGAAATATTGGTGAGAGTAAAATTAGATTTAGTAACATCAGCATATTCAGATAGTGATTGGGCAGGATACCCTGATACACACAAGTCTGTCTCTAATTAGTGTGTATTTTGTGGACGTTTGTTGGTAAGTTGGAAATCTAAAAAGCAAACGGTGGTTGCTAGAAGCTCAACACAGGTTGAGTATTGAGCCATGGCTTCTACATGTTATGAAGTCATGTGGCTAAGGTACTTATTATTAGAGTTTGCTATTAAACATGAAGTAACAGTAAAATTGTACTATGATAACCAATCTGCTATCTATATTGTCGTAATCCTACATTTCATGAACGCACAAAAATATGGAGATGGACTGTCACTTTATCAAAGAAAACGTGCTTGCTGGTATAATCAATCCTGTGTATGTTCCTACAAAGATGAAATTACAGATTTATTGACTAAAGGATTACAACCAAAGCAATATCGTAAGCTCTTAAGCAAGATGAATATACATAATATTCATTCTCCATCATGAATATTCATCTGGATGGGGAGTATTAATCTGCAAAGAGGATACCTTCATTGCTCAGTTGTAGACTTGGTTTGGTTCTAAAAGGTTGAATGAAGATAGGTTGAAGCCAAGTCAAAGGAAAGACCTTGGATCAAACACATGTCTTATACTAAGAAAGTTATTTATTTTTATTGCTTTTACTGCTATAATTAGTTGGTTTGTTATTAGTTAAACAACTTTACTTTCTTGTTTTTTTTAACTATTTTCCTTTCTTTATAACAGACTGTTTATTATTAACTCTGTATATAAAAGCCCATTATAGTTGCCATTTTTGTTCAATGAGAATAAAAAGAAAATATTCTTCCACAAGTTTCTCTCAAAGTTTTCTCTCAAAATTCCAGAGCTTTAACAGATGGTTGTTGCAATAATGATAGGCCCCTCAAGCAAGGAAAAAGACATAAGTTTACGGACTCTAACAAGCGATGGAAAATTTTCAATTCGGTCGACCTATGAGTTACAAACAACGAGCAATGATACAACGATTCATTACTGGCAATAAGTTTGGAAAAAACCTAGCTCAAGGAAAAATTGAGTATTCATTTGGCGAGTACTTCATGATTCTTTGCCAACAATAGAATGGTTATCAAGAAGAAACATGGGCATTTAATCATCTTGCCTTTAGTGTCGACATCAAGTAGAAGCCATTCTTCATGCAATAAGAGATTGTAAACCTTCGAGCGATGTTTGGTTGCAGATAGATCCAGATTTAGCAAAAGGAAATTTCTTTCATCTTGACCTACAACGTTAGATAACAACAAACATGGTAATTAACAAAACCTTGGATAGAATACCATAAGGTACAATATTTGTTTATACCACATGACTGTTATGGTACTAGCGAAACCTAGTTTTCTTTAACGACTCATTTGTTTGGCCTTATAATGCATGACAACAAATATGGACGAAAGCAAAAGAAGCATGGGATAACTTAGGAAAAGAACAGTCCAGAATCAAAAAGGAAGTCCTAATATCTTGGGAAAAACCTAAGTATTCTTTTGTCAAACTCAATGTTGATGGAAGTGCAAGAGGGTAACTAGGCATGGCAACAATGGATGGTGTAATTAAAGATGATTACGGATTTGGTTGGTGGGTTTCATGTATAAAATCAGTATCACCTTTTCATTAACAACAGAACTTGGGATTAAAATTATACTGGACTAGGGGATTCAGGAAAGTTCAGGTGGAATCGAAATCTTTGTTAGCCATTCAAAAGTTAATCATTCAGAACTCGTCATTAGATTCGAATGCTCATCTTATCAAGTGTATGAGAAAACTATTTCAAAAATCTTGAGAATGCACCATATCTCACATTCATTGTGAAGCTAATTAATACGCCGATTGGATGGCCACACATCATGAAGACCTACCTCTTTGGTTACATATTTGGATTCTCTTTTAACTAATATGAGTTCACTTTTATTTGCAGACATTTTAGGTGTTTTATGGCTTAGAATGATGTAGTTTATTTTATTTTAAATTATAATTATGAACCCAAATTATCAAAATAAACAAAAAAAATATTTAGACATTAAGGATTTAAAATTTTAATTTGGATTGAAAATTACTTATAATTAAAGTTCAAATGAATTGTTTTGAGAGAGTGAAAAACATAACCAAAAATCGAGAAAATGAAGCATCGTGCAGGTCTTAAATGTAGGATTTTAATTTTAAAGAGAGAGTAGTTTAACTTTTGACTTTTTAAAAAAAATCTTAAATTATAGTAAAAAAATTTTTAGTCTTTTCATGTAGTGTTTAAATATTAGTATATAAATTATTTTTTAATAAATCTACTTTCACCCCACTCTCTACAAACTTGTAAACAAAATAATAAGTGCATTATCATTATTAACTATATAAAATTCTAAATAAGTAATATAACAAGTAAATATTTTTTTATAAATGAGTGGTGTCAGTGGTGTCATGTGACACCACTTCAATGTAGGTAAGTACACCCTTGGCTACCGCCTGCCAGGAAGAATACAAGAGAGTGACATTAATTGATGTCACTATTTGGTCAATACGAGTATGTGCTTAAATCTTAGAATATTAATTTTGGTTAACCTCAATCCCCCAATGTGTTAATTTTATTTAATCTAGTTCTGTTGGTACCTGTCGAGACCCGTATATGGTAGCAAACTTATAGGCTTATATTAGCGGAGGAAAAGTTATTGTAAGTAATCTAATTACTCAACAATTGTTTTCAAGCAGACTTTTGTAAACTATATATTCAGGCGTCCAATTTTGAACACTTGGATTTAGGTTTTTATATAGTATTTATTTTCCTTTGCATACATATATGATTTATGATTTAATGGTACAAATGAGATAATACCTGTTATTTTATAACTCACTCACTGAATAGAGATTTTCTTTCCTGTTTTTAGATACCACGGTTTGGACTGCCCTCTGCGGGGGATTGGGACCTGAGGGGAGCCAATCCCGTAATAAGTTAGTAGTATTTCTATTTAATTATCTTTAAAACTTGAAAAGATTTCAAAACGACAAACCCAAAACAGGTTTTGAATATTATATCTGCGCGGGTAAAATGTGTGATTTAAAATATTAATTAACAGTTGCAATTTAAAAAAAAAAAAAGAGAGAGAAGGAAGGGAAAGATCAGTCTTTGAAGTCAAAAAGTCGTATAAAACTACAATTTGAACACATCTTTTGAATATGCTAGTCTTCTCTTTCAAATAGCATTAGTGAAATGGGAATGAAACTTCACAATTTGAAGTGCTGCAAAGGTTACTCAGTACGTTCTGGCAGTCATAACTTGAAAGCTTTTACTTTTTTTTTTCTTTTTGTACATGTGAAAATTTGAATATTAATCTTTTAAATTTCATAAGAAAGGATAATTTATTGTAACAAAATCTTGGTCTGAGCATCAAAAAATTATTATTTTTTATTTATATGTGCTATGGTTAATTCGCAAGAAAATATGTTACCCTTGATAAAAAGATTGGGAAGTCCAGAGTGGGTTGAATCCCTGGCTCCTGTCATTGCAGGCGCTAGGTGGGTTCCAGGCTGGAGAATGGAGATATGTAACTGAAACCCAGAACCAACCCAACACTAAAACATCGAGTCACATTGGGTTTGGGCCCAAATGCTTGGTACGTTCGATTCGGCCCGACCCAATCATAGGAAAATGTGGATCAGGCTGGTCCATCTGTTAGGATTTGAAGCCCATAGTAAAAGAAAAGAAGATAAAACAAAGTTAGTTCATACTAAATAAAAAATTTGGGTGGGCGTGGGCCGAACAAGTAGCTGACCTAATCATTAGCTCTACCGTTGATGGTAGTGGTTGTGATCCTTGTAGATAAAGTCTAGTACTTTATATATTTTTTAATTTAAGAAAAAGTGGGGTGGAATTGTCTCTCCCTCGGAAATGGGGAAATGGGGCCGTTCCCGCTTGAATAGTGAATACAAGCGCCGAAAAGTCAATGAGAAATGGGAAAGAAGGTGACAAGAAATTGAGAAAAGAAACGTTAGACACGTGACAGTGATTAAGTAAATAGTGGAAAATTAGACGGAGAGACGAAAGACGACAAATTCAAATTCAGTCGTTGAGAAAATTACATGTGAATTTGTTCGGCATTTCAGTTTCATGTCCCGCGAACCCACACTCTATCTTAACTCCCCTGATGTCCTTTGCGTGCGTCTGCTCCTGTCCAAAATGCTTTCGTTTCACACATTAGTGACCTTTTTTTTGTTTACTTAGGGCGCCCCGCGTCAACCCCCCAACCCCCACCCTTCGGCCCTAACTTCTCCTACTCATCCCCGTTTTTTTTCTATAAATACTCCCTACCCTTCCCTGGGTTTTCCCATTTTTCTCTTTGCCCTTTTGGTTACTGCCGCTTCTTCGTCAAGACAGAGCGCTTGTTTCTTTTTTTGTTTCTTTCTTTCTTTTGGGGTTCCCGTTTGTTGCTTTCACTGTTCCGGCGCCAGGTTAGTTTCGTTACTTCCTTCTCTTGCAATTGTTTCCTTCCAAGTTTTGTGCTCTTTTTATTAATGGAGAATGGACAATTTTTTGCCCATTTTCCAGATCCGTTTGCATTTGGGCGTGTATTTTGGTTTTTATGTGATGGGTTCAACGGTTATGGCTCGATGCTTTTAACCTCTTTGATCTCTAGATGGGTAGGGTCGTTTTTGTAATTTTGGTTAAATACAAGTCTGCTTTTTGTAGTGTTGGATTTGATCAAAATACTAGTGGTTATAGCTAGCAAGAGACCCCGCCAAAGTGTATCAAAAGTTTGACCAATTGTTTGATATTCTGTTGGGCTCTGCAGAAGAACGTTTGAGTATTACACGGTTGGGAGCTTTGGGATTTTTCAATCGTGAAAAGACTTTTTTTGGTCTCAAAGGCAATGGAGGTATACGGCAAAACCATGGCTGCTGCCCCTGCAAATGTTATTTATTTGTCTACTATTCTGGGCCGTGATGAGCCTATGCCTGTTCACAAATGCGATTGGAAATGTCAAAATGAACATGTTTGTGGCAACATGTATCGCTGCAAACTAACAGGAATCACACACATCTGTGACAAGAATTGTAACCAGAGAATTTTGTATGATAACCATAGTTCCCTTTGCCGGGCAAGCGGCCAGGTCTTCCCCCTTACGACAGCTGAGGAACAGGCGGTCAGAGGCGTCAGGAGGAAGTTTGATGCTGACAATTCCCCACCCTCTGATAGCTGTGGTTTTAAGCGCAGACGCGATGCGCAGTTTCATCCTTCTCCTTTCGAGAGATCTTTCTCTGCTGTTAGTCCGATCTGCAGCCAAGTTGGAGATGGCATGGATATGAGCTAGATTAGATTAGAATTTAGATTATCTATATATATAGTATCGTATTATTAACCTCAAAGACTCCTTTATCTTGTTTCACTTATCGTGTTCCGTTGAAACTTATTCCATTTTGCTTCTTCTCATGGGAGAAATATGGATCAATGGATAATAGACTTAATGTTGGTGATCTGATGATGGTGGACCAATTGGCGTTCTACCTGCCTGTAGGAAAAAAACACTTTATTTCTTATCTTTATGCTATATAGCTCTTCGACTAGCTTCATTTTGAAACTTGAATTTCATTCAGTTTCTTTCTAACTCTTCTCTAATCAGGTTTATCAACTTTGACAGCTACAGGGTACTTCTAGGTTCTTAATAGGAGTTGGAATTGTTATGTTTTTCATTTAGCAGTATCTTGGTTACTTATGTTTATTCTAATTGTTAATTTTGCACCTTTTTGTAATTATTTAATTCAGCTTTCGTATTTGTGGATGTATGGCCCAATAGTTGATGTTAAACTAGCGTTGAATTATTGTGGTTGTACTGATTCATTTGTAGTTCTTCATTTTATAAACATTGTATTTATTTTCATAGTTTGTCGTTATATTATGTTGTGATTCTAGAACTCATTTATGATTTGACTAGTTTAATGCAGGTTGAATAGGAATGACATGGCTATTGTCATGTGTTCTATATGTTCTAGTGTATTCTTTTGTTTCTTTTCTTGGTTAATTTGTTATATGAGATCCTGAAGTGTATGCTGATTTTGCAGGGGTTGAAAGTGTGCAATTCAGGAGAGTTTAAATATGCTTTTGCAATAGTGAATGAAAACTTTCCATTTTAGGCTTTGTGAATTTAATTTTCTGACTACTTGTTCTAATCATTTCTGTGCAGGTAATTATGTCATTGCTTATGTTGGATGTCAAAACAATGCCTGTTACTGCTGATGAAATAGGTTCCATGTTATGCTTCCTGCCTGCTATAAGCAGTCTGGCCTTTGGAGGGATTGCCCCTATGGAATGCAAGGTGGTTCAATCTTACTCAAGGCAAATATCTTATTGTTATCAGCAGAAGGCAACAACGTAGAACCAATGGCTAGTGCCACGGGTAAAGGTGTGCTGTCGAGTTTTGCACGTGGAAGAACTGCTACATGCTAATGTTTATTAGTTGCCATGTTCTTGCAGCTTTGGTCGGTAGAAGAAACCAATGGTGTCTTCTGCTTGGCTGCTCATGAACACGTGTTACTGCTGTTGGCTTTCTGAATAATATAGGTACATTTTGACTTTGAGGTCGGAACCTGGTTTGCCAAATTAAAATGGAGTATGAAGCAAGGTGATCGATCCGCTTACCATTCCATTGCTTGGTTAACCTGCTTGCTGTCATCCCTATGCTCAGAATGAAATAACATATTGCTTGCCTTGTTCTACTAGATCAGCTGCTCAAAATGTTTGGTCTTTATTTGGAACCAATGAAGAAGTGAGATGACCATTTGTGGATTTGTTGAGAATCAGTTTGTGCTTATCAGAATGCTCCCGTGTCCTGTCTATGTTGAATTGCAGGGAAAACAAAATTTGCTAAGAAATGTTGGCATTAGCGCTGAGTTTAGCTGGTGAAGTGGTTCAGGATTTGGTGGCTGAGCTGTGCAGCTGGGAAATTTTCAGGGGTTGTATCGGACTTGAAACATCAAAGCTTTTCTGTTGTCCTGGCATATTGGCAGGGCTAGCAAAGCATTTCTGGTAAGAGTCACATCTAGCCCATCACATGGATTGTTGCTGAGTTTTAGCTGGTGTGGATCAGGTGCTGGTTGGTGAGCCGCAGAACAAGGATGTTATAAGCTGTGCTGTCCTGAAACGTTCAAGTTTGTTAAATGCAACTCCTGCCAAGACAACGCTCATCCAATCTTGTTTCACTCGGATGCTGCAGCAGCCCCAGCCTGTTAGCTGTCTGTATACTTAATACTATTGTGAAGCAGTGTTCCTTGAATTCTTATACATAGCACAAAAAGTCAATCTCCTGTTTTGCTGTTGATTTCTTAGCTCATTGTAACAAGCCCTTCTCTTTTATTTCCATTTTCTTCTGCTGTCCATATTTGTGACTTACAGCCCTGGAAAAGTAGTAATTGTGCCAGTAATTTTAGGTTTGTGCTGATATAACATTTGTTATGTGATCGATCTATACAGTTATGTTATTCTCATTTTTCATCAAGGGATTGTACTTTATAAAGTAGTAATTTTAGGTTTGTACTTTAATTGGGAGAAGTTATTGATATATTGGCATCGTATTTGGAGCCTGTCTCCGTGCGAGCCTCTTTAGGAGAAGGAATTCTCTGATGTCTTCGTCTTGCTTCCATTGTTCATCCCTTGCTCTACTTCCTGCATTCTGATCGTACCAAGCAACAGTCAGCACACGATATGGTAGGATAGCAACTGCCACCTCTTCCACTGAAACAAACAAAATGAAATAAAATTATTACAGAACACTTGTGTCAAAGGTTTCTGAACCACGCCTCCTTCCAAAGTTGTTTGTTTAGTTTCTGGTTTATACACTATAAAAAGTGCCGAAGGATACTTGAAACTGTTTCTCAACCAAGATGCCTAATCCAAAACAAGTTTCAACTTTCAACTGCATTTGGGCTTTTGGGATGGCTTGTTCTTTCTGGAGTTTTGTGAAGTCCGGATTTGGGTCTTGTTAAAGGTGGTGATTGCGGGGAAACGCTGTAGAGCATCATGGCCGTGAGATCGCACTCCACCTGAATCTTTCTTTTCTTCGAGACAACCCTTGGCACGTGTTTTGGCACAAACTTTGCGATGTCACCACCTTAGATGTCGTGTGTATATTATATATATATATATACACACACACACGTGTGTGTGTGTGTGTGTGTGTGAAAGCCGAATACTTTCTTTTTCTTCTTTTTGTGCTTTTGCACGTTTTCTCTTCTTTTTACGTACCCCAATTTAAGCGGCGGTTGGGAGATGGGGCCGAGGAAGAGGAGAGTGGATAACACACAGCGATAAAAGATTGCATGTGATGGAAGCATTTGGGCTGGATTGCTGCTGCAGTGACGAATTTGCATACCCAACCACATGGACAATCCATCTCCTTCTATTCAGTAATTTTTCAGTACTCAACTATTCGCAAGCGGGCTTTGTCGATGGGCTTACAGGCACTTCACATCCAAGGCTTCGTCTGCAATAACGCTCGCAGGTTTGATTTCATGCTCTGAAAACAGTTTTTGCTTTTCATTGTTGGCAATTAGCGTTATGTGAGCGCATTCACCCTCGATCTAGTGGAGATGCCGGCAAGACCTAGGTTGTGGAGGTGATTTTTCATCAAATATCCTCTTATCAAGGGTGAGCAAATAAATAGTTTGATTTGTTATATTTAAAAATCAAATAAATCAAATATTTTAAAAAAAATAAGTCAAAATCGATTAAATATAAATGATCAAATCCATCAAATATAAAATTAGTTTGATCGATTTGTTTTGTATCAATAGATCAAAATTTTATCACTATTTTTTTATAAATTATAATATTAAAATTTAAAAACTTTATTTATATAAAATATATAAATTATGTATAAATTAAATATATGTATGAATATAATATATTACTTTATTATATATATGAAATTAATGACACAATTTATATGTTATAATATTTTAAGTTTTATATCAAACTTTGTATAAATAATAACTAAGTATAAACAATATGTTATAAAAATTAAAATGATAACTAACAAAATTATTAAGTGTAATCATATAAATAAAATTTATTATAAATTACAGTAATATTTATGTATAAATTAAATATATATATTATTTTATTACGTATATATGAAATTAATGGTACAACTTATATGATATAATGTTTTATATCAAAATTTGTATAAATAATAACTAATTATAAACAATATGTTATAAAAACTATAATGATGATTAATAAGATCATTAAGTGTAATCATATAAATAAAGTTTATTATAAATTATATAAATACTTATGCATAAATTAAATATATATATATATATAATATTTATACTATTATATATTATTCATAACATTTTATATTACAAAACATTACTAAAATATAATAATTATAACATATTAATATATATGATATTTACTATCATCTATTATAATATTAATATATAAATTATATCTTTTAAAATATATAATTTATAATTTCATATTAATATAGATTTATAAATAAATAAATATATAAAATTAAAATTAAATTATTATGATTATGATTTGTATACGTATATATAAAAAATTAATATATTTTAAATATTTTATTAATTAAATTTATTATCGATTCTTTTTAATATATATAAAAAATTAATTTAATTTTTTGAGTAGATTGATCTAAAATTTTTAAAATCAAAAACCGATCAAAAAGCCAATTGAATCAAACATTTTAAACCAATTGATTCCATAGACTAATTAAATTAAATCGTTTTATCCAAATCGCATTTAATTTGAGTAGATAATTAATTTGATTTGATTTTACTCACCCTTACCTCTTCCGGTTCTCTCCTGCTAATGCCAATCTTTCTCCTAATTCACTATTTTTTATTTAGGCATGCTGAATTTATCTGCAATGAGGTGCTTCTGCCAAAAACACTGAGAAAATAGCTCAAATATTTCTCAACAAAGCATAGGTAATTTTGCCGGTTTTCATCCAATGCTACCGAGGCAAGGGTACAGTAGCATATATTACGTTTTACAATTGATGGCAATTCATAATTAGTAACTGTGAAATATGCTTACAAAATAAAGAAACCAAGAGCATGATGCACAAGAAAAAAAGACCCACCTTTTGTCATAAAAAATGAAAAAGAAAAAGCATTTTCTGCTCTTACTCAAGCCAAGGAATTTATACCAAATGTCTGTAATTGGCTGCATATACAACAAGTTTTTGAACATTGGTTTCGTCTCTCATTTTCTGGTCTTGGGTTTTTTTGAAACGACAGTTTTCTTTCCTGCTTTTTTGGGCGGCTGTGGCTTTCCTCCGGCAGTTTTACCTCTCTTCCGTGATGCCGTCTGCATCAAGACATACCTTAGATAAATATACAGATATTCTTGCAATAAAGGCAGGAATTTTTTCTATTCAACAAAGATACACTTTAGTGAAGGTGATCCAAATGCATACAGATGTTTTGTCTGCTTTTCCTTTGGCTTTCCCGTTCATTTGTCCATCAGTGCCCTCATTTTGATCAGTTTGATGGGGAATAGTCTTAGGCATCTTGTCAATTTCGTCTTCAGAATCAAATGAGAAGCCATCTAGTGTACCTATTAATGCAAGATGATCAAATATCAAGGAAGGGCAAATTTTTATGGAAGTAAATACGTCAAAGTATGAATCATTATCTACATTAGATAGAAGCACATTCTTGCCAGTTGCCCTCAACCCCATATCCCTTCCCCTTTTTTCCACAAATGAATAAATAAATAGCGAAAATAAGGTTACCTTCAACCATGGTTTCTGCTTCGCAAACATTCGATTGTGATTTAAGCTGAATGAAGTCATTCATGATAGCCTCAATCTGACAATAGAATATGCAATTTACAGGGAGCGATGAGGAAATTTAACAGCGATGTTTTAGAAAGTATCAAGCAGCTGACTGACCAAAATAATATCAAAGGTAAAGTACTAGGACAAACCTTTGCCTCAGACTGACCAAAGCCAACCTGTACAATGAAAAATCGGTGTTAACAACATCAATAGATTCACAAATGTCCAGTGAGAAAATGCAAGACAGAGTTTACGCACAATGCAAAATGTTCTGGAAGGCACTATTGTTGTTTTGTAAATGGTTCCTGAGAAAATAAGCCATGTAGAACCAGTCATGAGAGATTGAGAAAGATAAGGTTTTTAAAGTGGAACTAGAGTATACATCCAAGATTTAAGTAGAAGAATGTAAAAACAGATAAAGTTTAACAGAAATACCCAGTAACTTACTGAATTTTAGTACTGAACAAGTCCAAGTTACTTGGGTACATATGCATATATGTATTCTTTTAAAAAACAAGGTGTCATTATCTTACGAACCAGTTAGAGATGATTATTTAAAAGTTCAAACATAACAACAAACAGATATATCATCTTAACCTAAGCAGTGCATTGGATCAAAACATGCCTTTTAAGTCTAAGAACATTTCATGATTTTCAGATGCAGTATCTGAAATTACTATTCGTCCAACAGCCCCCACATCACCACTCAAATCTATGGAATCCCCTTCACACTCAACAAGTGCCTGCAAAAACCACAAAGCCTCTTGTTAGACTGGCTTCTTTTGAATGCACACAAACGTAATCACATCACATGCCCAAACCTCATTATGTTAATTCTATAAGATTTAAGATCTCCATAACATAAAATATATTTGGTTTGCTTGAGGCCTGTTATTTTTTCTCACATATAAAAAAAAACCAAACCAAACTAAAAGGTTTTAGATTTTCAGTTACAATAAAAGGAAATGAAACCAAATCCTTAAAAGTCCGAAAGTAGACAAACCAAATATACTAATTAAGATTGGTTTCTTGGTTTTCCCAGGTTGTTTGCAGAGTTCTACTGACTTAAAAAGTAAGCAAATCAACAAATTTTAGATTACTGCTGATTATCCTCCTAGTAATTAAATCTTCCTTAATCGATTTCCTGTACAATATAAGGTAAAACTTCAAAACACTTTCAAGAAACTGAAGTGGTTGACATTGCCAAGACCATCCTTTTTGAAACTCACAGCCAATTCTCTAGGGAAGCTAGATGTAAAGAGCTATAACTATGACAAAATGTTCCCTACCTTTGAAGGCTGAATTTTCTCAGACAGCACCAAAGGCAATCTTGAGGTAGAAACCTACACATTATAGATTGTCGAAAAATTTGGTGAGCTAGAGGATAGAGAAGAAACCATCACAGTTGTTGCCAACATTCTTACATGAGGCTCAATGTGCTTTTCAGATGCCTCCTCAGCAGCCGCGATATTATCATCATTTTCTGTATCGCAATCAGAAATCGCTTGTGAAGCAACTTAGGTAGCTTTATCACATAAATAGCCTTTGCATCAGCTATATGAATGTTTTTAAGCTATCCAAACCAAATACAAGAAAGTTAAGAGCAAATTTTACATTTATAAATCCAGTATCATACCTGTTATCTTTCCATCATCATTCACATTATTCTCCATTTCAGGAGTCTGGCCACCCACTTTTAACCCCTTTTTCGGAGATTTTCCTTTAGAAGTCTTCTTTCGTGGAGACTCGCCCCCTCTGCCAGTCAGAACTGGATCATTGGCCTCTCCACTCTCTTGAGATAGAGATATTTTCTCCTTCCTTTTAGGAGAATGACCCGGAGAAGACTCAGAATCTGATGATAAAGTCCAAATTGAACTATTTGCTGCCTGTTCAACATAGATGTATGGAGTAAATTTTACATTAATGTTGATCATACTGTTAAATGAATGAAAGATGGTTCTGTTCCATGAGGATATGATTCATTTCCAAAACAAAATTTATCTTTGTTTTAATAAATTCTAAAAAGAAGTCCAAATCAATTTTTAAGTTTGATGACTTTTCTGATAGACCATGAAAGGCTATAATAAAGAAGAACCCCGAATTAGGTAATCCCAAGGCAATGTGAAGTTTCTTACATGAGATCCCAAGTGTTTATTGGATATTTCTCCCTTAGCAGCCTTCGCATCATCCCTATGTCCTGTATCATTGCTAAAAGCTCATAGTGCACCAGTTGTAAAGAACAAAGTCAAATTAAATAAATATATACATAACAACTCTAAAGGGGGAAAGAAACACTCATAATCAGAAGTTACTCTGTTTTAAGATTTCATTGGAACATCACTCTGTTTTACCTTCCGAACTTTTCAAGACATCTATTTTCTTCTTTTTTGAAGGAGTTTCATGTACTTTATTGTTGTTTCTTTTGCCCTTTTCCCATGTAGATGAACTGTGTAGAAAGTTTTCTTCATCATCAGTTTTATACTCCCTAAGCGGGCTACAGTTTGGTGAAGAATTGGAATCCGAAGATAATGTCAGCGTAGAAGTTGGCGCCTGAAAACAAAGTAGATTCTCAGGGTCAGTAAGAGAACAATGTAAAGGTGCAAGCAAGAGTAAACTAACTACCATATGGCTTACAAATCAAAAGGTTGAAATAGAACAATTTGATTAACCTTTGAATTTTAGCAACAAATTGAATTGCGAAAAAAAAATGTGGGGGGAAATATAGTGAAGACTGTCAAGCAAATAGCTCTCAAGTAAAAGCATTTTTTAAGAAATTACCAAGTAAAGCACGTAATTAATTAACCTAATTGAACTTCTTTGGAATGAAAAGGAAGCAAGGACAGCAATCGGCGAAGTTCACGTAACAACAATAACAGAAGCTAAAGAAAGCAGGGTTAAGATACCTGAAAAGAACGCAGCCAATCTGGAGAATTTTCCCTGGAGCTACTCATTCTTCCCTGACTTTAGATTATACAAATTTATGATGTCGACATTTAAGCCCAGAAAGGAGCAGAAAAATAAAAGGTAGCGAGAGTCAAATAAATCAATGGAAATGTTAGCAGAGAAACCCTAAAAGGCTCTCCTTAAGGTAGAAAATGTTTGCATTTTCAGTTCATGAGCTGTTTAAGTAAACAAAAGGTAGCAAGATTCACATAAGTCAACGGAAACGTTAACGGTGCCGGGCGTAGATCAAAGAAAATAAAACTAAATATGAAAGAAGACGGGAAGAGTGAAGTACCAGATAAAATGCAAGTGATGGGAGTGAGCAGCAGAAGAAGAGGGAAAGAGCAAGACAAGTAAGGGGCGAGGCCCAACCCCCTAAAGAATCAGCTGAGTGAGTCAGTGCGCGGGATTTGGTTTGAGAGTTGAGAGAAGCAATCAGGGTGGAGCGGTTAGGGCTTCACCGGTGGGCACTAGCCGGATGGACTATGGTTGATGGAGTTCTTTTGGTTTTTCCCCAGTGATGCTATTTGGGCCGGGTGAAGCCAAGCCATGTAGGTCTAGTGTTTTTCTTTATCTAAAAAGTTTTGACCAATACATATTTTTGGTAATTTGAATAGATTTTTGGCTATAAGTGCTTTAATGGTACATTTTTAATGTAATCGTATTTAGTAAATATCTTTTTTTATAAAGAAAATATATTAACTTAAATCAAAAAATTACATCATCCTTGATCAAATAATACCAAACATATCTCCAAATAAAATAGTAAGAATACTAGATGGGGGCCTATCACAAACATGTAAGCTTAAAATATTATCATGGTGTGTTGCCAACTTGCCATCCAATCTATACACTAATTGGCTTCACGATATACATGAGTTACAAAAGCAATCCCAACTTCTCTGTAACAAATATTTGATTCTTTGCAGTAAATTAGTATAAAGGTCCAAGTTAGAAATTTCTGTTGAAATTTTATGAAACACTAGCAAAGAGTCAGATTCTACTAATATCATTCTATAACCTCGATTCCAACATATTTCTAACCCTTGATATAAAGCCCATAGTTCTGCTACCAAAGAAAATAAATTTCCTATTTTATATATAAACCCAACTAACCAGAAACCATTTTCATCTTCTTTTAAAGCATTGCAATGATCACATTAATTATCAACAAATAATAATTTAACTAATCTTAAAGATTGTTCTAAAGGCCCTTGTTAGCAAAATTTAAGTTAAATTTATCAATTTTTTTATTCAATCAAATCAATTGGTAGTAAATAGTAGTATTTCCATAAATTCGCACATAATTTGGAACTACTAGTATTACCTTGAAATTAATTCTAACATTGACAGACACATTATTCAAACTGCCATAAACTTTCTGGTCCAGCTATGGGCTCTTATTTGGTATGGCATCAAGCATAAAATGAGAGAGACCGCAATTAATTGCCTGGAAGAGGTTTGGGTAAAAGCCCATTTCGAGAATGAGAACAAAACCAAAACCAAAAATAGGATGGCTGTACCAAACATATTATCCATCTCCAGCAACACCGAGCACCCACATTACAATTTCCAAAGCCTCTTCCTTTCGGCAGTCAATCGAATTATACAAAAATTCTGACGAAATGGAGCGAGGCAAAGAGCAAGGGTTGATGGTGCCCAGGTTGATGCCGCAGCAAAACCCTCTGGAACAATTGCAAGCCAAGTTCAAGGAAGTAGAGAACGGGTTCAGGACATGGCTAGCCAAGCAGTCCATGCCAGTCGAGGCGGCTGTGGTTACCGGCACCAGCGCGGCTCAGGGTGCTGCTATCGGGGCTTTCATGGGTACCCTCACCAACGATATCTCCTCCTCTCTTCCAACTCCTCAGTCTTCCCTCAATCCTCAAGCGATGGCTTCTCTCCAGCAAGCCCAGGTCTCGCCCTATTTCTCTCTTTCATTTTTAGTCTACAACCTTGATATTTTCAGAACTATAATTGCCATATCTCAAAAAAGTAATATTCCTTCTTAATAGGTTTCTCTGTAACTTAACCAACAACACGGTTTCCAATCCTCCTTTTTTCAGTTTCTTTTACTCCAATCTGTCGTTTTTAATTTCGGGTAAAGGCTTAAAGTCAGGGTTTTTATGTTTGTTGTGTGCTTCCTGTGTAACTTAATGTGTTAATGCTGTTTATGTGATTTTAAGGAGGATCTCTTCGTATGCAGTACATGCTAATTGAGTTTTTTGTTACCTGTTACTAAAGCCTTAGTTTTTGATACTGAAGGGTTTTGTAAATAGCATTCAATTAATCAATGATAAATGGATTTTTATTGATAAGTGAAAGATGTTGACATTGATTACAGGCTCTATCAGGAGGTCCCTTGGTACAAGCTCGAAATTTTGCAGTGATGACGGGTGTCAATGCTGGCATATCTTGTGTTATGAGAAGATTGAGAGGCAAGGAGGATGTCCAATCTAGGTGGACCTTTCTATCACAGTTTTTTATCTTCATTATTTTCTTTCTGTTGTTTTTATGGCTAGGGGATATTGCTACTAGTCAGAGTTCAATCAGAATACAACATACTAACATATGCTGCAATATGCTCAATAAACTCATAAAAGATACGAACAGATAATGCTATTGATGGACTTGTTTCTGAAGACACAGACCAAGATTGTTTTTCATCATTATATCTTATTTTATTATTCTGATTTTGTCCTCAGTCATGTACTGAATCTCAATGAGATCCCTGTTGAGATGCAGAGAAAGAGTCTCAATGTCATTCTTTTCGGGCTAAATTAATCTTAAGTTTACAAATGTTCTGGTCAATGTTGTTCTAGACCATGGAGATGTTATGGTAGTATATCTGTTTTGGCCTTTTTTGAATTTGGTTAGTTAGAAAGGAATGTTCTCTTTTGCTTTCATCAAAAAGTAGCGCAGTTAGATTCATCAACATAGCATTTGGGAAAGGATGAAGTCTCATGTACCCCTCTGGTTTGTCATGGACTCTAACCTGTTGCCTTCTAGGAACCAACTTGATTTCTGTTTGTGGCTAATCTGGTAAAATAGGCTGTGTCAGGCTAATTGGAGATCATGGTCCTGATATTATTTAGGTTGTATGCATCTGACAAATAGAAATAAGTCTGAAAATATTTTAACTGTTTCAGTTAGAAGGTGATTAACTTATTTATATATTATTTTGAGTAACAGATGGGATAACAATTTTTTAAGACCTTGTCAGTTTTGAACTAGCTTATTTGACTATCGATATAGAAACTTGGAGGTAGTTTTGTCAATGAACTGCACGGTAGTTTTATCTTCTTCCATTTGCTCTTCTAGATTCCACCTCTCCCCCCATGTTTTGTCCTGTTCTCCTAGGGGAAAATTTGCTTTCTCTGCCCCACTCTCCCTTCATAAATTACAATTGCAACATCATTTATGGAGAGCATTCTTGGATATTTGTGTGTGGTAATCTGAATAATGTATAATTGACTAAGCTTGTTGTTTGAATAAAGAACTGTAGAACTCATTGATTTTTATATGGTTTAAATTATACCTTAGGTTTACACTGTTGTTTAAGATAACTTTGTATTATTGCAGCATGGTTGCAGCTTTTGGTTCTGGGGCCATGTTTTCATTGGTGAGTGGCATAGGTGGCCCAAATCAGGCTGCAAATGCAGTCAGTTCTGGACTTTTTTTTGCACTTGTTCAAGGCGGGCTTTTCCAGGTGATTTATTATCTAGTTAGGGTCTCTGAGATCACTATTTTATCTTCAGTCCATTTCTGGTTATTAACTGATCTGCAGGTTGTGAACATGATAGAGCATGCATAAACAAAAAAAGAGGTGATGGGATAAATGGTTGATAAACTTTTGGAATCAATTTATATTGGAAGTGTCATATATCCATGTGCTTCTCAAGTAAATTTCCCCTTTTGGTAGTTGAATATTCTGAATGGGCACTGCTTTGAAATAGTGCTGTACTGGCCTTTAGACTGTAGTCTTATATCTAACAGCCTTATTTTTTATAATCAGTTAGGGAAAAAGTTTTCTCAACCTCCTGCTGAGGATCCATACTATTCCAGAACAAGATCCATGTTAAATAGTCTTGGCCTCCAGAACTATGAGAAGAATTTCAAGAAAGGCTTGTTAACAGATAGCACATTGCCTTTGCTCACTGATAGGCAAGCAATTGGATTTTTAATCTTCATTTAACTTTCTAATTAATATTTTGTGAAATGTTTAAATAAATCCTAATGGCCTTTTAATTGTCATGATGTGTTTCAGTGCTCTTAGAGATGTGAAAATACCCCCTGGGCCCAGGCTCCTTATTCTTGATCATATTCAGAGGTTTGACTCAATCTTCAATGTATGGTAATTATTGCCCTTGACAATTGGATTCTATCTCACCTTCTGGTTAAATATTTGTCTTCAGGGACCCAGAATTGAGAGAGAAACTAGGAAGCCGTGGGTGAATTCCATTTTGTCTCTGATGTCCTTAACATCAAATTTCGATAAGCATGCTTGTTTAGAATTCTTTAAACAGTTTGCTGTAGCTTTAATTTTTCAAGTAGTTTCAGTTGTTGTTATATTAAACCTCGGATGAAGATGCTAGACTCATGAGCTTAAATGCAGTAATTTTGGTATTTGCCTCTCTGCTTTTTCTAACCAAATCATTAATGATTTCTAAGTTTAACATGGTTAAGGTTGCTGCTATAACCAATAAGTGTGCTGCTAATGCGTGCTAAATTTAATGTGATAATCATAGCACTTCAAGTGTGGGTTTAGCGTTTACAACTGAGGTATACGGTCTTCTGACTCCTGTACCTGAAATGTAGGCTGTTTGAGTTCCTGGAACTGGACCAAGGATTTGCTTGTGTTATGAATTATATGATCGGATGATCAATTGTGTCCAGGTGCTGTGAACTTGTGAAGTTTGATAATAATTTTAACCCAGAGCTCAAAAGCCAAGCAAATTAACCAGATGTGACTCTGTTCGGATGGGTGTTGGACTTCGAATGGGTAGTAATGACGGTGGAATGATGCAACCCGCCGTGTTCGGATGAAAATTTAGTAAATGGTAATAGAATTGATACCTACGGTTGTGGTGGGATGGTGAAATAAATATCCGAACAGGAGGGACTTCACAATAATTGAAGTTCTTTTCCGAAATGAAAAGCGACCAGTAGCCGAAACGGTAAGGGCCCAGCATAAATAAAAGCCTTTTGATGGACACTTTCAGGGCCATGGTGTTTCGGAAACGTACAACGATGTTCCATTCTTAAGCGAACGGTAACCATCATCCCGGCCTTTGCTTAGCCGTTTTTGTCGAAAATTCTTTCCTGTAGCTAACTAATAATTGCAAGATGAAAAATTCCAATCAAAAAAAGTCACATGACATCCACCAAAGGGAAAAGTCCTTATCCGTTGAATGGGCTTAAGTGTTAAGATTCAACTACCATCAAAAAATCTACACAGACATGAACTCCCAAAACTAGAGAGATGACTATGAACATATAAGCATACATAACCATAGGCGTAGCATAGTTTCAAATTTTAGATACCTTCAAAGATTACTTACCAAGATATTAAAAATCATTTATGATAGTTACTACTATTATTTAACAGGTTTGGTGTTATCAGTTCGAGTTCTGCATTTATAAATGTAGCTATAAAAAAAATGTCATTGAATAAAAATATAGAGATAGTTAATTGTGACTCGTGAGATTTAAAAACTTGTTGATAGATAACAGTTTCAATTCTTTTAGATATCAAAATGAAATGCTATCAAATTTGTACAAGTTTATTTTCCACGTGTTAATTGAAAATGACATTTTCAATTTTTCCAAGATATATGCCAAGTTTTTAAATTATAATCTAAATTGTGTATATTACAAAGATTAATGATATATATAATTATTTATTTATAGTAATTAAGTAATAGTATTGTATTATAATTATAATTAGATAATTTGTCCAATTATCTATACCGGTACCAGATTAACAAGCTTCTCTTGGTATTGTTTTTCAACCTCAGCGCACAAGGAAATTAGTGAAAGGAAACTCTTGCTTGTATTTATAACCTAAAGTTGCCCTCTTTATTGAAAAAGGATTGCAAGTCTTTGAAATGCATTTCACAAACATGCAGCGCTAATTTGCATAATTTTATTTGACCATTGACTTTTCTCTAGTTCTATGTCAAATGCTTGGATTTAGAACGATCTTTGAGAGAGACATTTAATGATCAACGACTCTGCCATCGAATTCAATGG
The DNA here is from genome assembly GCF_000208745.1 of Theobroma cacao. Classification (NCBI taxonomy): domain Eukaryota; kingdom Viridiplantae; phylum Streptophyta; class Magnoliopsida; order Malvales; family Malvaceae; genus Theobroma; species Theobroma cacao. Next base: position 30,583,930 of record NC_030852.1, read on the forward strand.
TTCATAGCCCCCTTACGGAGTCAAGGGTTAGACTTATATCTTTCTCCCTGACTTTAACAAAAAAAAAACCGAAAACAAGAAGAAAATTAGACAAAACTAGTTCACTGCGACGGATTGTTAAGTTGCAACATTAACGTAAACTGAAACAAATGGATATATTGTATTGTGAGAAAGCTGATTCAGCTCTCCTTAACCAAATATGTATACGGTTTCATTCATACACAAACGGATTCAGATGCCTCACGCTTTTGTTACGATATAAAACATCAGACAAAAGCAGAAGCCAAATATATTCACTATAAAGCAATTGGAAAAAGAAGAAAAAAACATAGATCAAAGAATGGAGAGGGGTGTAGGGGAGGGGTGGTTGTTGACGACAAGGTTAGCCTTGGAAAGCTGGTCCATGAGGGAGAGGATACGGGCGTTGTAAGCACGGGCCTCATTAACGGACTCTGCCTCTAGCTCTCCCAGCTGGGAGCATAGCCTCTCCTCAGCCTCCTCAACCATCTTCAGCCTCTCCCATGCCTCTGTTAACTGCTTTCTCATCCCCTCCTCTCTTTCCCTGCTCTGCTTCAGCTCTCTCTCCAACTCCTTGTTTCTCTTCCTCAAATCTTCTTCCTCTTCCTTCTTAGCTATGGATTTGGGATCAGCTACAGCCTTTGTTGGAGCCATTTTTTTGCTCTGTTTCTTCTTTGATTGCCGGAGAAAATGGTAGTTATTGATGAACCAATGTGAAGTGGTCTCTTTTTATAGACGAAACTTGTAAGTAATAACAAAAATGTCCAGGTTCAATGTATCTGCTACGGGCCCTTTTTCCGAGTACTGCTTACGTATTTGCTTTGCTCTATGTTGCAGAACTTTTCACCCTTCACATTTTCAACTCTTTTTGCAGTAAATAGTCTAGAAGGTAATAATCACTGGCTTCGTTGAGCCAAAATATCCATCATATCCCTATATTAATGTATTTTTATATTTAATTTAATTTAATTTATGACTTAAAATTAAAATAATTTAATTTATTATTTTTAAAATCTATTTTAATTTAATCTCTTTCTTTAATGCTATTTAATTTTATTATTAAAATAATAATATCAATATTGATGTGATACATTTTGACTGTGGCATGTCATATGGTATTGATTTGATGACATGACAATGTCACGTGACACTAATATGATGATATATTAGTGTCACGTGGTATATAAAATTTTTTTTTATATTATGTCATAAGAATTAAATTGAACAAAAATATATAATATAAAGACTAATTTAAACAAAAACGAAATGTTAAATGACTAAATTGAAACAAAAATGAAAAAACAAATCTTTAAATAGATTTAAATCAAATATTTAAGTGTAAAAAATTTATCGTATTTAAAAATATATAAATATTTTCTTATTTGATTATTTAATTTTATAATATATATATTAATTTATCTTTTTTGTAAAAATTAAGTTTGAAATTTTCTTTTATAAAAAAATTTTGAAAAAAATTTCATACCTAAAATCAAATTTAGATTAATAACTTGCATTATGTTAAAAAAATAATATAAAAAATAAATATTTTTTTTATTTAAAATAGTACAAAAATTTAAAATTTATTTGATTTAGCTTTTAACTTGAATTAAACTCAAATTAGCAAACTAGGTTGATTTAGTTTTTTCTTTTAAAATAATAAAAAACTGAGATATGGAGTTAACGATGATTATAAAAATAATTTTTGGTTCTAACTTGCTTAATTTGGATATGACAAGTCTCTTATTACAACCATAGAATTTGAGTTATCCCACCATTTCAATTTTTTATTTATTTTTGATGTTTTTGTTTTGTTTAATATTTCAAGTTATATTTTTTAGGTTAAAATCTCATGTATTAAATACTGCATTTATAGTTGATAGAGTTAAATATAATTTTAAATATTTGTATAATTTTATTTTGTATTTATAAATTTTTTATAGATCCAAATTAATAATGTAAATTTAAATTTAGCATAATTTGATTGTGGTATTTGAACTTAAATAAAATCGTTTTATACAAAATTTTCAATAAATTTAAATAAAAAGTAAATTGGGTAAAAGTTGAATAATTTTAAAATAATAAATATTTATAAATTGTGAAAGTTATAACTAAATAAACCTATTTTGCTAATTTGAGTTCAGCTTAAGTTAAAAATTAAGTCAAATAAATTTCAAATTTTTATACTACTATAAATAGAAGAATAACAAATTTATTTAGTCAATTTATATTATTTTGTTTCAATATAATGTAAGTTATTTATCTAAATTTGACTTTAGATATAAATTTTTTTTGAAATTTTTTTATAGAAAGAGAATTTAAACTTAATTTTTGTAAAAAAAATAAATTAATGTACATATTTTATAATCAAATAATTAAGTAAGAAAATATTTATATATATTTTTAACATCATAAATCCTTTATACTTAAATATTTAGCATATTAATAAATATATCTATCATTCACTTAAAGATTTATATTTTTTAAATATTTTTTCAATTTAGTTTCTCAACATCTCAATTTTATTAAATTTAATCTATGTACTATATATTTTTATTCAATTTAATCCTTATGAGGTGACACAAAAAAATTATGAAAATTTTTTTATCTATCAGATGATGCTGACACGTCAATATATTAGTAACACATGACATTGCATGTCGATGTCACATGACATGCTACATTATCAAAATGTGTTACGTTAACACTGATATCAATACTGATGTTATTTTTTTAAAGGTAAAATTAGATGCTGTTAAAAAAATAGACTAAATTAAAATAATTTTTAAAATTAATAAATTAAATTATTTTAATTTTAAATATAAAGATTACATTGAAAAAAATGAATAAGTATAGAAATTTGAAGGGTAGTTTGATTAGTTTCATTGTTTATACACTGATTTTGCTATATAATGCCTTAAAATATTTTTTAATAATTAAATAATATTATCTTCTTTTACTGCAATAAAAATCAAATCATCACGATTACTTATTACATTGAATTCACATTTCCCTTTCTTGTTAATTCCTCCATAATCAACCATCGTCGGCACAAGTGACCAATGGGTTTATGGCACGTTTGGTATAGACAATAGCTATGCTATTTTCCCTTTATTCCCATGCAAACTTTATTCTCTTGTTTGGTTGTCAAATAGAATGAGGAATAGGAATTCCTAAAGAATAACAATTATGTCAACTTGGGTTTAAGTCTGAAATGGGTAATACCCATGCCTCCCTTGGCTTTATCTATTCCGTGACCCATATAGGTTTAAAATGTTTAATGATTAAAATACCCTCAATAGATTTGCAAAATCACAACTTTGTCTCATATAAAAAGTTCTATTTTTTTTTTCTCTTTCTCCTCTCTCAGCTCGTCTTCCCCTGTCTGACCCTCCTTTTTCTCAGCTGCTCTCTCACACGTTCGTCTTCCCCTCTCTCTCAGTCGCTCTCTCACCCATCCATCTTCCCCTCTCTCGCAGACACTCTCACCCTTCTTCCCTTCCCTCTCAGCTGTCCATAGTCCAGGTACTTGCTTCAAATCCTTTTAGCAACAAAATTTTAATTTAAGGGTTTTTAGTGTTATTGTTGATTATGGGATTTAGTAGATCTAATTTACTTGTGAATTTGAGGTGTGAATTTTATGAATTTTGATTCTTAATTGTTAGAATTTATGGGAAAAAATTGAGTCTTTAATTTTTTTTTTGTTGATTGGGGGTTTTAGTGGTAGAAAACAATTGGGAATTTTGACTGATTTTGGTAAAATTGGTTTATTATTAGGTTAATTACCGCCTTAGGTTGGTCTTGTGCTTTGTTTGAATAAATATAGAGTTATATCTAAAAAAATAGAGACAAAATCTGGAAATAGTGCTAATATTGAATTTTCAAGTCAATGCTCTAGCTTATTTAGAGATTTTTGTTATAAGAACAATAATCTGGAATTATCATCAAGCTACTGATTATGGCCATGATGTTTGCCATTGTAGAATTAAACACAACATTGTCAAGCCTTGACACTGTTTTTAATTGTGCATCCTTAATTTAATTGTGTTGTGAATACGTTATGCAGTTTCATCCAAACCCAGTTTAAGTAGAAGCTGGTGCCCTTTAGGCGAGTAACAGCCCAATTTAAGTTGTGACTTTTTGCTTTTTTTGTATAAGGGTAATGTTATTGTAGCGACTTTATTGGTTTTATGCATATTGTAAGTTAGTGTAATGGGATGAATATTCATCAATTACTTTCAAGGTCAGTATATTTTTGTAAACTATACCTTATCTTTTGATTATATGTAATAATATTTTCATCTAAAAGGTATTTATAGTATTGTAAGGCTCTTTTATTATTTATTACTTTCCATACTAATATGCACTAGTTATGCTTGTAAATTGTCATTTTCTTCTCAGATATGAAATGCTTATCTAAATTAAAAGACACGTTATTTCTCTCTTTGTCATTTATGTTTCCTCAGCATCACCGTGCTGGGTTCAAAGAAATCATTTTCTTATTTTTTAAAAAATAATATGAATTTGTATTTAATTTATCAAAAGACATAATTTACATTTTTTTTAGGAAAAAATGGAAGGCCATTTTTCTATTTTCAAAGATATAATTTTCTATTTAATATATCAAAAGACATAACTTACTTTTTTTTTAGAAAAAAATGGAAGACTATCTTTTTAATTTCAAAGACAATCATCTATTTAATATATCAAAAAACATGATTTTTTATTTCTACTAGTTTTTTCATTTTTTTCCCAAATATTTATTCTCCAATATTTTTTCTAAGCACAAGTGTAAATGATTCATAATATGTGAAGAATTGGCTAAAAATAAACATTTATACACAAATTTAATTGATTATGATGGATATAATATAATATAATTAAATTATATTTTAAAATAATTATTCATTTATAAAAATATGTGAGTAAATTATAATTATTTTTAGTAATTAAGATAAAATATAATTATGATGGATAATTATTTTTTAGGATAAATGTGTATTTAAATGATAATAAGAATAATTTTATTTTTTTATAAAAATAAATTTTAATATAGTCAAAGGTATTTTTATCTTTTTATCACCTATTTATTTTTATTCTAATTTTATTTTTACTAATCAAATATTATAATAAATTATAATAACAATTTTTACTTTATTTTATTCATAATATCAAATAAAATAATAATAATTATATTATATTTTTATCTATTTAGCAAATCAAATGTAAAGTTAGAGTTTTAAACGTGGAGAATTGGAGTTTGGCTCACCTTTCTATAATTTTAAATTGGGTGTGGGTCCATTTGCTCCTTTAGGTAGCTGGATCTCCGACGTCCACGAAAGGCTACATTGTTTGCCTATTTTAGTATTCTTTCCTTTTATTTTGTGGTTTGGTTACCTTCTTGATGCGAAAGTGAGTAGAGGGTAGGGCCACGGCTCCTAGAGGCTTCTTTTTCTTCGTGAAGGGGCGGTTAGGCACTGAGGCCCAATAATGATGTGATATGTGATAAATTTCTGACCATCCATTTACAAAATAAAAGAATCATACTTTATCTCAAATTCACGAAAGAATCATTGGAAAATAAATGTAACTCTTAAGTGTTCGTCATGTTTTTGCCCCTTTTCTTCGTCTTTCTTATCCTCTTTGATCCCCTTTATCCTTTCTAGTCTTTCCAGTCACAGTTCTTTCGATCTACTTAACTCTTTTTTTAACAAAAAATGATTTTCTCGAAAAAAATTTCAATTATAGTTTTATTAGTACTAAATAATTTACTGAAAACAATCTTGACTATTTTCTTCATTTTCCTCCTCATTGTGACTTGAGACAAATAAAACAAGATATATTTCTTTTGCGTGACAAACTTTTGATACCAGAACAATATGCACATACAAGGTGTGCAACGAGTATCGTACGACAAGATGATTCCCTTTTAACATGCTCGTTGATTTCGTTAAGACTTCACTTAATACTTATTTTGCGCAATGCCGGTCTGTGCTTACAAGTTATAAGCTCGGAAAAATTAGAAATTTCATAAAAAAAAAAAAATACGAGTTAAGAATCATAGGTTAATTCCAAATTTTAATATTTAAAAAAATTTGAAATATCTTCAAAGATTATTTGTCAGAATATTAAATACCATCCCTGGTAATTAAAACTTACAAGTTTGGTACTTTTGTATCGGAGTTTTGTATTTAAAGATGTAGTTATCAAACATGTCATTGAATAAAATATCTTAATTGAGATATTTTACAATTCAAGATATTTTGAGATAAAATATTAAAATGAAAATGATATCAGATTAATACAGATCTATTTTGAATGTACCAATTGCAATTGACATTTTCAAGTCTTTTGATAAGTGTGACAATGGCTTAAAGATAATGAAATTTTCCTTTTAGCATAAATCAATACCTAAATTGTAATGCTTTGCTTTTGTACTTGAATAACAAGCTTGGCAATTTTTTCAACCTGAAGAAGGAAAATATTTTGCTTTTACAACAATGATTGTCTAATGCATCACACCAACGTCATATTCAAAGTCCATTAAATTTATACGAGTCTTCAACTTTATACGATAGCTGGTTAATTAGTTCATTTGATGAATGTGAAAAAAGAAACCAAAATATGTTCTGAGAATCCAAAGCTCGGAATTAGAATGATCTTTCAGAAGAAAGAAGTAAAGAACCACGACTTTGCTTCAAATTCGACGGTTCATACTGCATAGGTCCCTTACGGAATCAAGGGTCAGGTTAGACTTCTCCTTCTCCTTGACCTTTACCCAACAAACAAATGGAGAATGGGAAACTATTAGAAGCCGCAGCTACATAGCAGAAAGCTTCTCATTTTTGACAAAGAGGGATATTACATATTACGTTGCAATGGCAGAAGCTGAAACAAATGAATATGGTCAACGCGCTTCCGCTCTCTACATCATCCCACAAAGAATTCACGGTTCAAAATCACTCCTTAATTACAAACAAACTAAAACTATACAATAAATGTACTGATTTAGACGCCTCACGCCCTTGTTACATAACACATCAAGCAAAAGCAGAAGCCCAAAATATATACTACTAGAAAACAATTGGGAAAAAAGAAAACATAGATCAGAGGATGGAGATGGGTACAGAGGAGCGGTGGTTGTGCACGAGAAGGTTAGCCTTGGAGAGCTGGTCCATGAGGGAGAGGATGTGGGCGTTGTAAGCACGGGCCTGATTGACGGACTCTGCTTCTAGCTCTCCCAGCTGAGAACAGAGCCTTTCTTCTGCCTCTTCCGCCACCCTTAGCCTTTCCCATGTCTTTTGTAACTCCTTTCTCATCTGCTCCTCCCTTTCCCTGCTCTCCTTCAACTCCCTCTCCAACTCCTGGTTTCTCTTCCTCAACTCTTCTTCCTCTTCTTTCTTTGCTATGGAATTGGGACCAGCAGCGGCTATTGTTGGAGCCATTGATTTGCTGTTATCTGTTTTTTGTCTTCGATTGATGGAGAACGTAATTGTTTTATGGATTGACGGATGTGGAGTAGACGCTCTTATAGCCTAGGAGGCCTCAACCAAACATGTCCAGGTTCAATGTATCTAGTTTGGTTCCCCTTTATTTATTTATTTTGTTTGGGCCCAGCTTTTCTTTTTATTTGCTTACGTATCCGATGTGCTGTATGTTTGCAAATTCATTTTTGCCCTTGGATTTGCTTGCCTATTCCTATCCCTTTCCCCTTACCCATTTTTGTCCTTGTGTACATAATAGCCGTCCTTCGGAACACGTGACGCAATGGGTTTAGAGCCTCTAATGGAGTTCGGCCTACTTTTCAAAATTTTAATCGAATTGGGTTTTAGGCCTCTTCGTGTTTTGTTAGTTGGGGTCTGAGTGTCACAAGTTTTAGATTAGTGAATTTTATATAAGTGAGAAATAAAGATGAATTTTAAATATATAAATATAAATTTTTTTATATAATAAATATATTTTTATATTAGAAATATAATCATGATAAATAATATCAAAATAAATTTAAATTTTCACTAATATTAAATCACAAAAGAAATATAAAGATTAAAATACATTTAAACTAATAGAAGAGATTTTTTTCATTATGAATAAAGAGCCAATGCGATAAAATTATTATATAATTGAATAAGATAATATATCATAAATTTCACATAAATAAAAAATGAAATGAATTTTAAATATATAAATATAATATTTTTTTACTTAATTAATAAATATTTTTGAATTAAAAATATAGATTTGTGACATTGAGATCTAGTTGTTTGATTTATACTGAAAGTTATGTAGCTAATTATGATAATTAATACAATCATAACGGATTTCAGTGATCGTTTTGAACCAAAAATAGAAAAACGTTACGCTGCATTATCGAGTATTCGTCCATTTTTAAGCTGCGGTCTTCCTTCCATTCACCAACTTAGTAGGAGAGTACCAGAGTGTGGGGCTTCTTACTGCAGAGAATTTTCTTACACCGTTTATTAAAGTTTATGTAATGAATGTAGTTCCAATCTTTTATTGGCATCTGGATTCGGCTGGAGACAAAGTCATATTGGGAAAAAGAAAACAAATCCGTAAATGTCAAATCTGAAACTTTTGGAGCTTGTCGAAACCTCTAAGCCAAGCACCCAAGGCCTCCTTTCCTCTGATATTTTTACTGGTTTTTTTATTTGTTTTTCTTTGTCCTGTTTATCTCCTCGAGCTCTTTCCCTCTTTTTACATTGTCCAGTGTTTTTGATCATCTCCCATCTTTTGGTACGTTTCACAAAAATAAAATGACTTAAGAATATGACTTGTGTAAGTTACTCGCCTGACTCCTTCCGAGTGACTGGACATGTGAACAATTTATATGATGAGTGAAAACATGTGAACAATTTATATGATGAGTGAAAACATGTACAACGTTTAATTTGAGCCACTAGCTTGTAAAGTAACTCTTTGTCAGGCTTCTCTCTTCCGTTCAGTGGGTAATTATGTTCACGGGAACCGAACTTGGTATACTAGCGTGTTTGCTTCGTTACTTTATTTGGTTTTTACTATCAATTGCACTGTTATCCTATATATTGTTGTTGATATTTTTTATATTTTAAGATTAGAGGGTTATTTCGTATTTTTTTAGGATATATATTTTTTATAATAAAATGACATATGATAATGTTTAATTTCGCTTGTAGCATTTAAATATATGACAGTATATTGAATGATAATTCATATTAAATAATTAATTTGTGACATCAAATTTTTGAGAATTGATTTATTTAATTGCTCGTAAATGCTACCTGACCCGTATTAACAAATAGATAAAATATTTTTAATTTTATCAATAAATTAAGAATGATAGGTATGTCATTGACAATGACATTCATTTCTGAAAGAAAAAAAAAAGAAGTTTAAAAACAAGAAGAAATTGTTACTACTTTTTAATTTTCTGCATCCAATTAGATTTGTAACTTTGATTTTCAAGCAATCTATTTTGTGTAAATTGCATGTAAAAACTTTATAAGATGTGGGAGTGATAACACAAAAGATCGGATTTGATTTCATATTATATTGTAAATTGAAATTTACTTTATAAGACTCTAATCCCCTTTGTTTGTCCTTCTAGTATTAAGCTGAAGCAACAGTAAGTAGCCTAGCTTTTTTTTTAATTAAAATTGTTTCTGGTAGCTTAATAATGATTGCAACATGAAAATTTCCATTTTAAAAGTCAAAAACTAAAGATGATTATGAACATATAAGCATACATAACTATAATCGTACGAGGTGAGAGAATCACATGTTAGTTTCAAATTTTAATGTTCTAAAACATTCAAAGATTCAAAGATCACATACCGGAATATTAAACACCATGTATGACCGTCAATACAACTACTTAACAGGCTTGATGTTTCTTGGAATTCTTTTTTCTCCAAACTTAATAAATGTCACTATAAGAGCGACAACAAAGCATCTATAATGATAAAAAAAGCTCATAAATTCAAGAATAAAAAAATATATGATTTTTTTTGTGGAATTATATAGAGATTCGACAATTGTGTTTGATTTCACAAATTAAAGGCTTGAATAGTAAACATTAAAAAATTAAATCTTTTATGTGACAATTATCTTAAATACTTTTATACGATTTTACTCTATTTTTTCTCATGACTTTGTTTGAAGGGAAAAAAAAAAGAGAAAAAAGAAAAACAAAGAGAAGGGAAAGGCTTAATGGTGAAGACTAGAGGCCTGTGGGCTGTGGGCGGTGGCCCAAAGATCAATGAGGTTGAAATAACATGCCAGCTGCGAATGTTACGACAAATACTACTATAAATCATGTACAGTGAATATGGTCCAAATCCAAATGCTTTGTGCTAGGCCCCAAGCTCAAACGAATGAAGGGAGTTCGACGTTTGCTAGAAAGGATGGGATTCCCACATACAAGTCGAGATACAACCTATTAAGGCCCGTCAAAATGACAACCACCAGTCCAACCCCCCCCCCACAAAGAAAAGTAATAAATATTTAATTCAAATATCACTTAAAAATAATTTAATTGAAATATTTAATGAATAAGGCATACGTTAAGTGAAGTGAAGTTGGTGAAGCTTGAAGTTAAATAAGTATATAAGTTAAAAACTTAATAAGGGTTATTAACTCTAATGAATTTCCATGTACTATTTTTTTTTGTTGTTAATTAATCTTTAATGGGATTCAGACAAGGCTCAAATAGATAAGGTAACGTAACCTCGTCTTGGCCCGCGTCGGCGATCCATTCATTATCATCTAGTCAAAATTTTTCACACCAAAATACTCAATTTCATTCGTCAAAAAAGAAAACAAAATCAAAATTTTCTTGTTTTATTTTTTTTTAATATCCTATAGAGAGCGAAGGGTCCGAGAGAGATAGAGGAGAAGGAGAGCGTTTTAGTAATTTTAACAATGGGATTTCTCTCAAGTCTCATCCTCTGAGTTCTACGCAATCGTTTTTCTTTTTGATATTTTTGGTTGTCACGTCTCTCTGGCTTTGATTGCGTGCCACTACACCACTATTTTGCTCTAACCCTCGCCCATCTCAAGTAAGTTTCTCAAATTGCTTAGCTCGTTTCTTGTTCCGTGTTGGTTTGGTTAGGCTTAGCTCCATTGTCCATTTTGAAATCCTGTTACCATCGTTTCTTCCCCGATTACCGGTAAGATTTTTTTGAAATTCCTAAATCCTTAAATTTACCGCCTGACTAGTTTCTGTTATTTTCATGTTAAATTGATGAGGATGAATCTATTTTTAACTTTTAGTAAACGGAGATTTATATGAATGATTTTGCATCATCAGGATTCAGGAATGATTAGTGAAATCGTTGACGGATCAGAGTTGAGAGGGAGCTTCCTTTCTCCATTTTTGTCTATTAATTGTCGTCATTTTCGTATTACATCGCAATAAGCGGGCGGTTTATTTGGGGATGGGCTGATTGCGTTGCCATGGAAATGGATCGAGAATCTGGAAAATTGGAACAAATTGTTTACCAATTTCGTTCCAAGATCTTGCACGTTATTTTAGACTCGAGGGTCCCTTCTCTTCACCACCGCCACCAGCGGCAACTGCAACAACAAGAATCGCTTTCTCTTTCTCGGGTGAGAAAGACTGACAAATGGTTCAATTTAGTATTAGGAGACCGCCCCGCGGTTCTGGAGAATCTCAATTTCTCCCTTAGGAATCTCTTGGATCCTATGATAATTGACGTGATACTCGTTCATAATGGTTCTTGTTCCTCATCGGTGGACAATCTCTATACCCCTTCAGCTGCAGCTTCGGGACCTTCTACCGAGACTGTTATAGAAAGATGGGTTGTTCAATATGATTGCCCTCGGGTTATTGCTACTCCAAGCGGTGCTGATACTTCTGTGTCTTATAAGAAGACTTACAAGAAGTCCATTGTACTTTTGCGATCTCTTTATGCGCAAATGAGGCTTCTCCCAGCATATAGAATCTTTCGGCAGCTAAGTTCGTTGAGCCAGACATATAATTTCGATCTTATTTACAAGGTTTCATCATTTAGTCATCCGTTCTCTAGGGAAGAGGAGGATGTAATGAAAGAATATAGTTTTGTTCCTGTTGAGGCTCTTCCAGGCCACCTATGTGTGTCAGTGACTTATTGTCCAACTCTATCTGAATTTAACCTTGAGCCTTTGGTATCTTTGCCACCAAAGATTATAACAGACTATGTCGGTAGCCCTACCACAGACCCTATGAGATCCTTTCCTTCATCAGAGAAGGGTGTTCGTGCTACATCCTTTCCATTAAGAGGAGTGCGACCTCCATCTTCAGCTCCATTTCAACGTCCACACAGCTGGTCTAGTGGTTTTCACCGAGGATTCCCTTTTACACAAAATCAATCCCTAGGAGGATCTCCGCCTGCTTATCGTACATCTCCCGTGCCATATGATATTGCATCTCCACCTTCTGATATGTATGGTAATAGAATTCAAAATCATAGATTGTCAACTCTACAACAGGTTACTGCTTATGATGAATATCAGCTTTCACCCCCATTCTCACCATCTGCTTCCCCTTCTCCTCCAACATACTTATCCAGTGCTAATCCTTTACTGACTCATCATCGTTCTGAGACTGCCCCTGTAACAATTCCACTTCCACTAACTGGCAGAAGTTCTAGATATCTTTCTCCTAACTCTTCTGATCCAAGTAGACATTCTCTTCCCCCTCTGTCTCCCAGAAGCTCAAAGCATGATGCCTCTTCTCAGGAATCTCCCTCTGGGATTCGGTCATACAGGAAAATAGAAGCTCTAAGGGCTGGAGAGTCGCCTTCTGGCTTAGCAAATCATTATTCTGTATTGAAGGTAGTCTTAAATTTCTGTTGCTGCTATTTGAAAGTTTTGCACTCCTACAAAACCTTGTATCTTTATTTATGCGCCAGCTGATAAGGCCGATACTCATTTGTTTCATAGGTGGTCAAAGATAGTAAAGATGATTCGGGCCGGTTCTCTGGATTGTTATCTTCCAGTGGATCACCACGTATTGGATTCTCTAGAAGCTCTAGTAGATTATCTTTCCAGGATGACACAGATGATTGTGAATTTTCTTGCCCTTTTGATGTTGATGATGTTGATGCATCTGATTCCCTGGCCAGGTACATAGGATTTCTTTTTAATCTATATCACAGTCTCATGCCTGTACTACAGTCCTTGTTGAAGAAATATCTAGTGTTGGTTTTGGTGCCTTTTAGTTTTTCTATTGAACTAGTGGTTATCCTTGAAGCACTCATCTTGTGTGAAAAGTACTTCATGTTATGAAAGACTAATCCTGAAATGGTATTTTTAGGATGCATTCATTCATTTTGTCTTATTTCTCCTCAAGTCTATCTTTCATGCATTACATCTCAATTTTGTTTGCTTTTTCTCATGGAGGTAACCTCAAGGTAAGACTATTATATGCTTAGATTGGGTCTCCTTATCATTCAGTTGAGTGATTTCATATATCCTTGTTTCTAAGCTGAGCATATGATCAAGATAAAGGTCTTGCTTCTAAAGCATGGATAGAGGAAGTAAATCTACTTAAAACAAGGAAACTAAAAGTGTACAAATAGCTTAAGATTTAGAAGCTGTGAGCCTGGTTAATAGCTGGCATATAGGTCTTTATTTCATCAGACCAAAGACGGTACTAAAAACAAGGAAAGTTGCTGACGAGAATAGTTCTATACTTCAGTAACAAAGCCTTGTATTAATTTTTTTTTTTAGAAAATTGGAAACAGAGTGTTCATTCGCACAAACATCTTGTTTTCTTACTGTTATTGATTTAAATCAATTTGTTGTATGACTTATCCTATTCTTGGGGTTACCTGATTGTTGGCTGTTGTTAGACTTAGATGTTATAGAATGGTATGATTTGTGTCCCTTTCGACTTACATTTATGCTTCTTTTTATGCCTGCAATTTGGTTTTACAGTCAGAACATAGAGGGAAAAAAAGCTTCAGAATTCACTGCACAGTCAGCTGGTAAAAAATCACAAGATGCTGCTGTTGGCATTCTTGTTCACATGCTTAGAACAGCACTTCCTCTGCGACAAGACTCAAGTTGTTATTCAGCTTATTCTTTAAAGACTGAATGCGAAGGAGGTTTTGGTACTGCTTCTGAATTTTATATGCCTCGGAAAACAGCAGATGCACTTGAAGAGCTCAAGAGCTACAGAGAAATGAAAGATCTACTACTATCAAAGAGTGGAGCTCGGGTGGTTAGGAAAGAAGAAATGTAGTTGCTCTCTTGGTGGATGGGGGTGGGGGTTGTAGATTTGATCTTGTGGCTGTCAACTGGTGCTAATACGGCAGCAGCAGGACGCATTTTAGATTAAAACAGAACACGTTTCTTTGAAGATTAACAGGTTATGTACGTATCATGAATGAACATTGGTTACGATTGTTGAATTAATCATTGAAATTCGCTAATGCAGAAAGTTCCCTTTTGTAGACATTTCTACTTTTTCTTCGGCAATGCCCTTGTATTTATAGTTCTAAGGAGTTGGGACTCGGGATAAAGGAAAAAATTTCTCCTTTTTTTTTTTTGGTGTGAAAGGGTGGAACTAATAAAACGATTGATGTTTTATACCAACAAGATTTGTTGTCAGTTATTCTTTCATTTATAATTTTACTCTGTCACTAGTAATTCTGTTATCATCGAATAGCAAGATGGAAATGGATTCTAAACGCACCGTTTAAAAAGAAAAAAGGAAAAAAAGAAAAGGGAAAAGAAAGAAGGCAAAATGCTACTAGGTAATTTGAATTGAAATGGGCTTTTCTTTTAAATAATGGATTTCCTCCTTTGAATGAGGGGGAAAACGGAAGCGCAGCGGATTTCCCTCCTTATTTTTCGGTGTTTCCCCGTTTCTCTCAACCTCAAAACCAGACATAAACACAACGTAGGAGGCGAATCGGCGGCCTGACTCTGATCTCCTCTCTCCTCGCCTGCTCTTCTGCTTTTGGAGGTTAGTCTCTCGATACCATTATCGCATCTTTCTTTCATCATTTGCTCCTGCACTGTATTTATTTTCATTTCATTATACATCAGAATATTAGCCATAACCGAAACATTCAGATTTTCATCGAAATTGAGATAAATAGTTATTTAAAAAAAAAAACTTTTTAAACTCTCCAGCTTTGAAGAAGTACGGTCTATGGAATCTTCCGCTTGTCCTTTTTGTCATCTCACATTTCCCTCCTTAGAACTCCAACGGTATGCTCTTTTCTTTTACTTTTTTAAATTCTAAATTGTGGTGCTCTTTTGGTTTAAGATTTTTTTTATTGCTAGTAGTAATATTTGATACAGGCACGCCAACAGTCACTTCGAGGATGAAGACGAGGAAGCTAAAGACCTGAAATTGGCTAATCAAATCGCCTCTTCTTCAGGCTCTGTTGACGTGGATAGCGTTTCCCCCTTGATTGCTTCACAAACAAGGAGCAACTTTTACCATGTAAAAGATGGGTTGATATCCTTGCTGAAAAACTGTTTAGAACTAGAAACCCAACACAACTCATCAGTAACCATATTGTCTGGCTACGTTGATCACTTCCAATGCCTTCCGTCCGTGGATGTTGGTTGGGGTTGTGGCTGGCGTAACATCCAAATGCTAAGCTCTCATTTGCTTGCTCACAGGCAGGAAGCTAGACAAGTACTGTTTGGTGGGTCGGGTTTTGTTCCTGATATTGCTTTCCTCCAACGTTGGCTTGAGATTGCTTGGGAAAGGGGATTTGATCCACCTGGTGCCCAACATTTTAAGTGCAAAATCTATGGTTCCAATCATAAGATTGGGACTACTGAATGTGCTGCACTTTTCCGTTCATTTGGCCTTCGTGCTAGGGTGGTTGACTTTGGTCCCAAAGAATCTCAGCCCTTTTATCTTTCTGTTCCTGGTTCTACTCTTGGACAAACAGTGATGAAAAGGAGCATAATTCAAGTTTCTGGACCGATGGATAGATATGTTCATCACCAGCAGGGTTCAATGAAGCCAAGACACTCTTTTGACTCTTTGGGCTATGGGAGGAGTGGTAATTTTAAAGGGAAAAGTGGGGGACCTCAGATTCTGGTTGATTGGGTGTGGAATTACTTTTCAGATAAAGGGTTAACCATATCTGGCTCCAACCGTGTTGTAGTCAGTGATAGAGCGTAAGTGACCATCACCATGGCTAGCTATAACTTTTATTCTGACGTTGATTTGTTTTTTTTCTGGTGTGTGCATCAAAGGAATATCATTGTGTTTCTGTCCAATATTCCCCTCATAGTTTTTATTAGATACAGCATCATATTTTTTGACTACATTCTATGATTGTGTTTTGATGGTAGCTTTCATGTGCAGGCCTTTGTACTTCCAACATGACGGACATTCACGAACAATTGTTGGGATTCAAGTTAAACATCAGCAGAATGGGATGCATCAGTTCAATCTCTTGATTATGGACCCTTCTGATGTGAGTATTACATATGATTTTATCTTTGATGGTTATCTGAGATTCTTTACAGCTTGTAGACATTGACAAATGGCACTACTACTGAATATTTTGCTGATTTTATTACTCGTGAATCATAATATTGTAAGTATTATCAAAGTTCCGCGTATGCTCTTTGTCCTCACCCTAGCTATTTCACTTCTTTTGTTACTTGATTGTGTATGTTAACTATGTTTGAATTCTGCAGTTTCTATGCACATCAATAATTTTCTAGAGTTCCAGATATAAAATTTGGCATGTTTCTGTTTGATTTAAATATTTGGTAGACAAGAATTGTATATGATGATTATCAGACAATAGCATTGGTTCACAAACTCAGGCCAAAGCGTGACTATTAAATGTGAAGACTTAGGTTTTTAGATGCCCTTTTAGCCGTTTAACTGTGTAGCTGTGGACTTCAAGTCTGATGCACGTGCCAGTTGAATATTGTCATGTAATCAGGGAAGCATAATTTGGCAAATAAGTAATCAGAAAAGTTCTTTGCCAGAAATTGCAGAAGTTGGGACTTGCGGTGGTGTCAGTAATCTGTTTTTCTTTATGCTGCTAGAATCTATTTTTGATTGCTGTGCAGCTAATGTTACATTTGTTTTTTTTTTTTTTTGAATATGAGCTTATGTTAATTTGTTATGTAATGTTTTACGTAAGCACAGGGAACTATTGCTTTGGAAAGATCACTAAAAAAGAATGTGGGGTGGCAGAAGCTTATTAAAAGAGGAGTCCACACCCTGAAGATGCCTCAATACCAGGTTATAACACAAATGTTATAAACTTCCTCGTTGACCTTACTATCTTTCGATGTATGAGCTTATAATCTGCTTCTTTTTCAGTTGTGCTATATTGATCCTGGAATTGCGAGTCGGGTGGAGCTGCAACAGCTCAAAACAATAAATAGCATCTTCATTGAATTGTAGAGGAATATTGTGAACTTCCGAGTCCTTAGGTACTGTTTATCTATTTCATCTAGTTGTAAAGTTTTGTGGCTAATCCTTTCCCTTGACGTGAATGTTTTCCAGGATATCTTTGTGGCATATACGGCGATTGAAATATGCATGTTTTTGTGTACTTTGCTATTTTGTTGGTTTCTAAAGTTGGCATAATCTCGAATAAGCTTTCTTTATGGCGATATGAAAGTTGAATGTGAAGAAATCTTCAAAAAATAGAACTCTATAATGATGATTATTTCATTTTTTTTTTGAGGTCAACTTTCAGCTTGAAAAGCCTATTGTCAGCCTTAATTTGCCTATGTCTGGACAACAAGCCACCATTACTAGTCAAACTTATTGATTCCAAAGCTCTATGGCTGTTTTAGACTTCACATTAAGCTCCTTGACTGCTTCCACCTGAAAGTTGGCAGCTCTTCTCCTGACAACTGTATCTTCACCATCGTGTAAAGCACATGGAATGTCTGGTATGTCAGGCACGCAACTGGAAGTTGGTAGCTCCTCTCTTGACAACTGTATCTTCACCATCGTGTAAAGCACATGGAATGTCTGGTATGTCAGGCACGCAACTGGAAGTTGGTAGCTCCTCTCTTGACAACTGTATAGTCATATCATCTGGCGAAGTGCCTGCAACTCCTGTAAGTTACGGTGCACAATCAAAATCAGTCTTCGAACTCTTAATAGTTCCAATGCTTATCTTGCTGAATTTGAGGGAGTGTTTAAGTGCCGTGCCCCTATGCTGCTGGCATTCCATGTGTACATCAAACCTTCTGACATCAAATCAAATTGCTTAATGTTCTGTTCGTTGGAACTATAGATTCTTTGCAGAAGGGCAGACATAGAGGACCTTCTTGTTCGGCTAGGCCCGGCAAGTGCCACCTTTTATCTCGGTTTCAGTTTGTAATCTGAAGCTGTGGAGAACACTTAATTTCTTTTCGTATTGATCTTGGAAACTACTTACACATGGCAAACAGAGAAATAAAACTACCAAGTCAAGAAGTGGGGATGAAAGTGAGAGAAAGAAAACATCAATTGTGTGATTGAAATTTGGGACACGGGATTTTTTTTTTTTAGCTTCTAAGTCTCCTTAAACTGACAGCCACTTAGACATTTGAGTAGGTTGTAGTCACTAGAATGTGGTTTTTAGAAATATATTGTAAAGTTGTTGAACATGTAAAAGCCTAGCTTGAAAAATGAAAGTGGTTTTAGGGACTGAATAGATTAGAAAAAGAAATAGCAGAGTACTTGGATGAGAGAAGCTGGGTAGAGTTGCTTCATTCAAGTAAACCAATGATGTTTATAATTTTTTATTTAGGAGTGGAATTAATTAGAAAATAAAATAGTATCAATTATTGCGTTCAGATGCGTAAAGATGCTTAACAGCTGCAGCAAAGGGCGTAATGATGCTTGTAATTGACTAACAGCGATAATACTAATAATCCATTAGCGTGTTGATTTTGTAAAAGTCATAAATAGCATTTAATATGGGAGAAGTAAAAATATTTTTTTTATATATTAAATTAAATTATATTATAATATTTATTTTATAATAATGTAATATTTATTTTGTAATAAATTATTATAATGTAAAATTGTAATATAATTATATTACAATATTATAGTTAATAGATATAATGTAATTATAATGTAAAATCAATATATTCATGTTGCATTGTATTTTACAATGTTATTAAAAATATTTTTACTTTTTAATTTTGTTACATTATTAAAGAGATTTTATAATATTATAATTTATTTTTTTTATATAGATTTTGAGAGATGTCTATTTTATAATGGAATTATGGATGATGATTATCAATAAAATTTTTATTATTTTTTAAAAAATAAAAAATATAAAATTATAATAAAAATAAAAATAAAATATAACATTAAAAATATATTGAAGTGATGGTATTATATAAAATTAATAATAAAAAATATAAATATATTAAACTTATATTTTAATAAAAAAATAATTTTAAAAATTAACATTACGTTTTTAATAAAATATTTATAAAATAAAAATTAATAATATTTTTTTATATTTTATCTATTATTTTATTTATATATTAAATATTATAATTTTATCTTTCTTATAATTACGTTATATTATAAGATACTATACGTGGTCATAGAGTTTTTAATTTGGAGTTTGGGCCTTGTCTTTAATCCAATGCAAACGCATGGCTTGTTGTAATTGTTAAAGACTACAAGTCAACTCTATTAATGATGTCCCTTATACCCGGAAAACTGCTCCCACGTTCGTTTACAAACCATTAAGTGAAGTTCCATATCGCCAATATCAAGTACAAGTTTTCTACCTCTTCCTGGGGGAAAAAATTGGACTTGAAATATAAAAATTAATCCAGTTAAATTTTTATGTCAATTCACGCTGTAAAAAGAGCTTGTGCTTATTTTAACTCTCGGCGATAAAAAGGAGAAAACTTGTAGGCTGCAGCCTATTTATTGTTCACCAACAAACAAGTGGTCGGGCAACAGCATTGTCAGCGCATGTTTATTACAGTCGTAATTGCGACGTTCGATGTAAGGCCCGCAGTTGCAATTAAGTTTTGTTAAACATCAATGTGAGGCAGAAGCAATTATTCACCGAAAAAAATAATAGAACGTGAGCAATTAAGTATTACTTGTACAATTGAGCAAAAGCTGGAATTTATGTAATAGTTGTTGTTTATTCTTAGTCAGAAAAGATCAGAAATTACGTTTTTCTGATGGAAGGAAGGATAAAAAGAGACACTAGGGTACGAGTAGTGTTCACAAAGTGAGGCCGTGGGACCGGACTAGAAACGGTGTCAAGAATCCAACGGGTCACAGTTGAGGATCTCGATCCAGGAGGCTTTTCCAGTTTGTTTTATGTATATTATATCGTAGACAAGCGTAGACTCATAGTTTTTATAGATGCGGGAAAATGTAGACTTGAATAAAAAATTAGGTACTCTTGGGGAACGTGAAGTAAATGCTTTGGCAGTGGAGAAGGGATGACGGAGTGATGTATATGATGCTGTGTTGTCACACTCGGAAGGCACTGCGGTGAATAAATGATAAGTCGTCGTCGACCTCCGTTTGTTGCGGGGACGTAATTACTTGTGAACCGAAGGCAAGGATTGTTTTGTTTTTATTGTTTATCTTTTTGTTGCTGCGTCAACTTTTATGGAAACTCATCTTCTCACCTAAAGCTAGGCAAAACTAGTTTACTAAACTCTATCTTCTCATTAATAATTTATTTAATAGTATAGTACGATAGTTTTTAAGGTAGACACTCGTGGGTTTTTTCATCCAAGTCCCATATCCCAAACACTGAATAGTGGCTGCGGGCCTCTACCTTGGAGGACTTGGCAAGTGAGGGAGACAACCAAATGGAACAACTGGAGCCACAGTTAGCCAAAAAACATTTGTGGCCTGACCAAGATGAAGAGGATGAGGAGGAGGAGGCAGGCGTGGGCCTGTTAGCGAGGCACTCAAGGCATCCAAACAATGGAGTTGGAACCACTCCAACTTCTACTGCTACTACTATTAGTGGTGAGCCTCAGCCTGCCCCTGCCGCGGCCCATACCAATGTAACTACATCTGAGCTTCCTGAACAAGAACCGGAAGGAGAAGAACAAGAAGCAGCAGACAACAGTCAACGAGATGAAGAGCTGGGCGATGAGAACGGGGAAGACAAAGTTGTGAAGGAGGAAGGAGATGGAGTTACAAACAGCTTTTACTTTCACAAACTTCAAGGTACTCAACCTTCCCATTACCATCTCAATACCTATCAATGCATATTCGTGTTATATATATATATATATATATATTGAAGATTTTTTCTTTTTCTTCTTTAATTCTCACACTTATTCCAACAAGTATGATCCCAGCGAATCTCTTCTCCTTCCATATCTTCAATTCTTCTTCTTTTCTTTAACACAGAAAAGCAAAAAAAAAAAAAAAAGAAACAATAGTGGCCAGTTTAATGTCGATGCTTTTTGCTCACTGCTCAGTATATGCCAAAATAAAAAAGCAACCCCGCTGGCTACCTGCCACAATTAGCAACTTGGAGCTCGAATACCATGTAAAAGTTGATGAGGACCACGGGGTTTTCGTTTCTTTTGTTCGAACATGCCTGGCAGCACAATCTTTAGATTCATTCACAGTAAAAATTTCATTTTAAATGTATCACATAATTTCCTTACTGCGAATATTGCAGAGACCGAAGAAAGAAGAGAAGTACTTCCCAGGATTATTAAAATTTTGCATAGCTAACCATTTTTTTTCAATTAAGATGTTTGACTGAAGTGAAATTGAAGTGCTTGTGTAATTGAGCAATTGCCTTTTCATGTAGTCTATAACAGAATGAAGCAGCCAACACTGCAAACGGCTTAATGTTTTAAGTCTTATTGGTGTTTTAAGAGCTTCGCTGTTATCCTATTTCTGTCATTCATATTTGATTTTTGTTGCTAGATGGTGAATTGCAACCCTCATCAGTCAATCTAAATATTTGAACTTTTTGTACATTCATCACGTCAATCTTCTTTCATATCTTTCAAATGTTTTAGCTTCTGATAAAATCACAAGTACTTAAACTTGACCAACCATTTTGTACATGTAAAAGCCAGTGTCATCTGTGTTCTCTTTGGGGTCACCTGAATTGGAAAATTTCTTTCCTTTATATTTTATTCTTATGCTTGTTTCATCCCTGTGATCCTCTCTTATATCGGTTATTGGTGAGAATGCCATTGTTTTTCCTTGTTTGTGGCTGAAGGAATATGGAAATGTCGCCATTGCAATTGGACCCACCGAATTGGAAGTCCTTGCATACTTGATGTTCAGTGGGGGTACTTGCACATGGTGATGAATAGCCCAACTTTAAATCAGTGGGGACCATGTTTCACTTTAGAAACTAAAAGTCAGTCGATACCGAGATTTTATGCACGGATGGTAGCACTGGCTGTTGGTCAAATGCAACAGGCTGAACCTTGTCCATGGATGAAGCGATTGTGGCAAGCTGTTTTGTTCATTATAGCTTGCTGCTGTTAGTGTTTATGTCCATCCAAAATACTAATAGCTTTAGATATGGGCCAGTTGCATTAATTCCTGACATTGGGGTACAACGTCTTCGATGATATCTTCCTGGTCTATTTTGTTCGACAATGAATGTTGAATTTTCATTTAGAATGTTGTGTAGATGCTGTGTATCTATGAGTTTTTTTTTTCCTTTGATTCCTCTGAATTTTGATTTTGTTTAGATAAGGAAATACCTCCCTTTCCATCTATAAAATGTGAGTACTGGCTGATATTCTAGTGTTCCATTATCCATTGCAAGTTTTGAAATTTAACAAAATCATGGCATATTATTTAAAATTTTTATTAAAATTGAAATGTTTCTTAATAGAAAAATGCTCGCCCACAGTTTCTTAACAAAGTATTTTTCTGCTGGATGGTTGCAGGCACTGAATCCGTCAATGGGGTTTCTGAAATGCAATCTGAAATTTCGAAAGGTCTGAGCACGGAAATCAATCATCAACAGTTTAAGAATGTAGAGGATCGAAACTTTTTTCGATTGAGCCCAGCACTGGTTGAACAGTCACATGAAGAAACAAATACAAGTTTCAAGCATTTTGACAATGCAACTAAAGTAGATGCCAATGTTGACTTAATTGGAGAAATTGAAGAGGATTTGATGGAATTAGATGTTGAAAGGGTTTTAGAGAAACAGAATACACATGATTTGTACTGTCCAAATTGCAATTCCTGCATCACCCGACGGGTCATCCTTCATAGAAGAAAGCCAAAAATTTCAAATATACGTCACAAACCAAAGCACGTGAAAAAGTTGAATCCAATTCCTATTTCTGTGGTTGATGGTCGTGGTGGTAACTCACCTAAAATCTATTCAAATGATAGTCCAACACTGGCACCTGGTGTGCAAAATAACAGTACAGAACAGGAAGCATTCAGCTGCTTATCATGCTTCAGCCTCTTCATTCCTATAGGTATTGTGCTCTAATGCTGCATGAAGATTCAATCCTCTAAATTAATCATCTAAGGATCTTACTAATTGTTCCAACAATAGCAGCTAAGGATTTTATAAAGATCTATACATACAGTAGAAACCTCACTTTTATGGATGTCTATTTTGATGCATGCTTGTATCTTATTTTTCAGTTCCTTGGTATGAGTTTAGCATCAAATATGTTTATTTTATTTTGACAACTTTAAAGCATTACTACTAGGGTGTTTTATGGACTTGAAACCTAACTCATTGTTTAAATCTTGAAGGAAATGGTTGTTTCAAGATCTTTCAGTTCTTTGGACGTGGGAAGCAGAATGAAAACACACAAAACCCTCAAGAGATAAACCAGAGTGAGAACACACAAAGTCCTCAAGAGATAAGCCAGAAGGATATAGCAAATAGTCCTAAAGGAATAAGCCAGAATGGAAAGACAGAAAGTCCTCAAAAGCTAAGCCACATTGAAGACACACAAAACACACGAAACCCTCCAATGATAAGCCAGAGTGAGAACACACAAAGTCCGCAAAAGATAAACGGCAATGAAATTACACACAGTCCTCAGAACATAAACCAGAATGAAAGCAAGCAAAGTCCTCAAAACATACCTAAAGCCAGGACAAGTTGGATTTTCTCTGTTTTTGCATTTCATAAGGGCAAAGCAACAGTTGATAAAGGTAGGATTAACTTTCCAATCATTGAAAGGTTCTATTACAACTATTTGCTCATCATTGCCATATTCTGTATTTTTGTTTACCATTGCTCTTTTTATGGAATCAGTCTTCATTGGAGTTTGTAGTTGCTTGGAAGGTTCCGGGTTGCCTTTGGAATTGTTGTGGTGATGTTTTCCTCTCTGTTTTTAATCTTTTGTTGTCACCAAAGTGTTTTTTTATTAAATTCATTAGAGTTTGAGGGAAGTGACATCCTTTCAAGTATTTCTTGTGCATTAGGCTCATAAGATTTAGACTCTGTTAAACCTCAGTTTCAAAGGAAGGTTCTCATTAATGATTCCCCTGACTTCTGTTGTGCTTGTTTCATGTTTTTTATTGGAACCTGAGGATTCAAAGCTACAGTATCTTTGTGTTAGTGGTGGTCTTTTCTTTCTGTTTTTGATCTCTTTTTCTTGCCAGCTTTCCTAGGTGAAAGCCCTTGACCATCTTCTCCATCATCATCTTATTATTCTGACTAGGATCAAGCTGATTGTGCTTGATTTGAAGTAATAGCTTATTCTATTGAGACCTGATCGACATAATACACCCTGATTTCTGTTTGAAATATATTTATTTATTCTTTCTTTATTTTTCTTAGTTGAGATGGAAATAATATGATTCACTCTCTCTCTCTCTCTCTCTCTCTCATCAGTCATCATCTTATCACTCTGACTAGAATCAGGCTTTTGTGCTTGACTTGAAATAGTTGAACAATGATTTAGACTTGATTGGATAATCTACCTCTATTTTGTTTGAATTTAAGCTTTTTCGTGCTTTAGTTTTCTATACTTAGTCTCTCTCTTGATTTGATGAGTTAAATGTGAAAATGCAAAATCTTGCTGAATGGTGTATCTTCTTTCTTTTAAACTATAGAGGAAATTGATGTATTCCTCATATTAAAGTTTTAATTCCTAAATGTTATTTTGTTCAAGCTGGTCATGCCTCATCAGTACAAGGTGCTGCAGTACCAACCCTCTCAGTCTCAGTTACCAGTGGAGAACATGTAGATGATGCAATTATAAAACCCAAAGAACCTGGAAAAAGTAACATTTTTTCTTCAACAAAGAGCCCTCTATTTGGCAAGGTGAAAGCTAAATCCAGGGAGAAGAAGCTAGATGCTGGCATGTTAAACAGAAATTCTGGTATGTGCATGTTTGTGGGGCTAAGCACAGAAATAAATGCCCACATTTTCTTAACATTGTGAAGGTCTCCAATAGTTTGTGCGCCGCATCCTTTGAAACATGAATTGACTGCTAAACCATGCTTTTAATAATTGCTTTATGCAGAAATGACATCGATAATTAGACACTCACCACAAATTCCTTTGCATTTGACAAAGTCTTAATCACTTGATATAACCTGCTCTTTCTCAACATATGAAAGGGAACTTTTTAAGCTCAACATTATTCATCAGTATTTATCTTTTGAATTGATACGTAAGTCTCTTGGAGGTGATTATTCCTTTTAAATGTGTTTTTGCTCTTATAGTGGTACTATTCAGTTATTGTCAATCCCTTTAATTGAATATTAAACTTTAAGTTTCTTTCCTTTGAACAGGAAAAATTATGCTTTCACGCATGTATCGATTCAATATTTAATGATTGCAGTTCAATCTATTGCATGTTACAATTCGTAAAAGTTCTAATTTTTCTGCATCTTCTGCCATTGCAATATGATGCAGGGGACAATGAGATAGAGGATATTGAAGCAGGGCCACTTGAGCCAACATGTTCCTCGAGGACGGAAGTGGGCAATTCTTCTCAAACTGGAAACCAGAATGGATGTGGAGATGATGATGCTGGTGAAGCTCATGAATGGGAAATTCTAAAAAGCATTGTCTATGGTGGATTAATTGAATCTATCACAAGTTTAGGTGTTGTTTCTTCTGCAGCAGGTGCCGGTGCTGATACATGTAAGTTTTCTCTCTTTTTCCCGTCCCTTCAGCTTACATTAACTGGTTTTAACAGATGTTTATTTTTTTCATATTCTCTCATCCCTCATTATCAAAAATATAGCCTACAATATTTCACACTTCCAGTAAATGATTTATAATGGCTTCATTTCCTTTCATAAAGAATAAAGAACAATTTACACTTGAAATTTTTATAATTGCTCCACTTCCTTGCATGGCACGTACTATACCTGACTTTTCTGAGAAGTTATGCTTGCTTTCAGATTCATTGGCCAAGCTTTGCCACCCAAAGAAGACACATAATAAGCATTGCCTATAATTTTATGCTTTTGTCAATTACACCAAGTTTTTTGCTTTGTTATTGCAGTGAATGTTTTGGCTTTGGGATTGGCAAATCTGATTGGAGGACTAATCATCATTAGTCATAGTGTGAGTTCTTTACCTGGTGAAAATATTTCTTTGGTTAGCATAATACATTATAAAATTGAAAGTTGTCTGTTAATTTGTAGATTTTAATCTGTATATAGTTTTAATATATTGTCAATCCAGGAGTTTTATACTGAAGAAAACACCCATATTTAGATTCACTTGGAAATTCAAAGACAAGTGCAGGATTGAATTTTTGTATTATCACTCTTCCTACAGATGCTCCTGAACACCAAATGCACCTTGTTTCATATTAGTGTTTTGTCTATAGGCATTTTCAAAGTCTGGATCTTTTACATCATTAGCTTGGTTTAAGTACTGAACTGCCATGCATGTAGGTGCTTTAGAGTTTTCATATTCATCTTTAATTATAGCTTATGAATTTTAGAACTGACAAATTTCTGACAACTAGATTTACAATTAAACTTTACAGCTTAGAGAACTGAAAAATGACAAACCTCCTGGGGCTTCCACTGAGGTCAACGTAGAAGACCGGTATCAAGTACTGTTAGGACGGAGACAGAATTTTGTATTGCATGTCACTGTAGCTATTTTATCATTCCTCATTTTTGGCTTGGTTCCTCCTATTGTCTACGGCTTCTCATTCCGTAAGAGTGATGATAAAGACCTCAAGCTTGCAGCAGTTGCAGGTGCTTCTCTAGTATGCATCATTTTGCTTGCACTTGGGAAAGGTCATGTTAGAAAGCCACATAGAGCTTATTTCCGAACTGTATCATACTATGTCGCCCTGGGGTTTATGGCTTCTGGCATCTCGTACGTAGCTGGTGAACTAATTAAGAAACTCCTAGAGAAGCTTGGTTTGTTTGAGTCAACTTCAGCTGTCAGTGCGCCATTTTTGGAGACAATACCATTGGAGGTGGGACGGGCGTCCTATTGAAGTTCTGGGATTGAATCCAAAGCATTTTGAAGAAAAAGTACTCCGAATAAATGATGCCCTGAGCATCAACTTTCTGTTAGTCGTGTAACGTGTTTTTAGCTTTGTTTTGCTTTTTCTTTGGTATCTATTTCTCCTGGGTACCTTACGTTTAGGTCTGCGGCAATGGAGAAACTTGTTAAAGAAGTAAGTATCATTTCCTTCAGATTGATGGAAATTTGAGTTTAAACATTCTAGTCGATTTGGGCGTTATTTTGCTTTGCTCCTAATCGAACCATTGATGCTACTTACAACCTCTTATGGATCACGACAATGGTGGATGGAACGTAGAGATGCTTGTTTGGGCCTATTTACTCTTCGGTTTTAAAACTATCACATGGCCCAGAAAGCGTAGGTGAGAATTCATCCAGGGATAGGCTCCTACAAAAAAAGGAGATAACAACATCTGGAATGTTATTTAAAAACCCAATGTTCCAAACAAACTTAAACTGGTTGTTCGGACAACATTGTGCCACATAGTTGGAACCTTAGTAAATCTTAGCAGGAAGCCTGTCTGAACTGATACTTGTATGAGTTATGATCCGTAACCAGGGCAGGAATTCTCATTTGAACGTGGATAGAGATGGGCCCAGGCTGTTATGGAACATTTATGGTCTCGGCTAACCTAGGGGTCTCATGGACTGGCTGGATGCATAGAGCCACACATGGCTGTCGACCCTTTTTGCAATGAAATCAAAGATTTTACAGTAATTTGTTTTATACACTAGGGCAGAAGACTAGGAAAGCTTTGACCTTAAAAGCTTTCTTATCAAATTAACTGCTGTATTAAATCAATCTATGATAAAGTAAAGATTAAAGCAAACGATCTAAGTTTCGCGCATCATATACTCCTAGTTAAACAGTATCACACACGATAAGATGCTTTCATTGATAGTACAAATTAAAACATCAAATGAAAAGTTACAAATCAAAGCCAAATTATTATAGTGATGGTACATATTGTAATTAAACAGACAAAGACACAAACCCTAAAGAAACACGCAATCCCAAACTGAAACATGTCCAAAAACCCACAAAATAAAAAAGCAAGCACAACACATTATTCAAACCAAACTGTAGGGCGTGGACTTATGGTCACATCGCCATTATTCTCCAAAGCTATCTTAGCATACCCCACACAATCAAACGACACGATATGCTTCCATAGAGAGACATAAGAAGAAGAAGAAAAATTATACGTGAAAAGTATCTTTTTTCCCCTTCAAGATTGATATGATTGCTGGCCGGCGAAGCTAGCGTCGAAAACTCCTGACCTGCCGTGGTGCTTCTGCCTCGTCCTCATGGAGCTTGACCAGAGTGTAGGTGCCAGAACCAACCAGCGCACCCAGCGTGGGTGCTATCAAGTAAATCCACAATGCCTTGTAATTTCCTGCTGCCACAGCTGGCCCCAAAGTCCTCACTGGATTCATTGAACCACCACTACTTGACCTGCAAAACAAAGGTCAAACAAAAATGTGGCTACTTTTTTCTTTTGAATGGCACCAAAAACCGACCCCTTCCTATCAATTGTCTTTGCTGTCAACCTACGCCTACCTGCTCTAGCTATATATGTCTAGGAACTTGTGGTTATATTTTATATACTATATAGATTTTATAATTACATTAGAGTTTAGATTAGATTAGAGACGATTATGGGGGCGTTGATACGTGACTATCCATGACAACCTGCACGTTGCAACCGACCCCGAGCATCACAAATAATAGAAGGGCGTACCCGAACATAGTTGGCTGATGGCTACCAATGTTTCCAACTTGTCACGTCAGTATAGGGAAGCAAGTTGCACAATTTTTTCATTATCTTTAGTCTTAACAATATATTGAATGACCCAAAAAAATTGTATATTATTGAGTTTACAGTTTAATAAATTATTTTGATGGGTTTTTTTTTTTTCTTATGAAGTAATGCATTATTGAAACAGTTAGTCCAAGTCAAATTCAGAATTACAAACATATATCCCCATTAAATACCATGTGTTGACCCTTGAATAAAGTTTAAAAAATATATATAGTTATACCCATTTGACATTTCTTGATCATTAAAATTCTACATTTCTTGTCCGTACACCAAAGAAAAGTTTAACATCTTTAATGTTTGGAAAAAAAAACAAAAAAAAAGGTGAGATAATCAAAGAAATATGATATTCATTTCAAGGCGTGCATCAAAATATTTATAAAAAAATTTCCAAGTAGAGACAAAATAAATACTAGACTAATTCAATCTAATTGTGACATGTTTAAAGCATAAACCAATATATATGGATCAAAAAGAGTAAAAACTTGGTAACATGAAGCAAGGGATTTAATTAGGGAAAAAAGCAAACAAGTAGTTACCCAGCCACAAGAATGTTGAGCATTACAGTCGCCCCAACCGCTATTCCCGCCAGCTCTCCAACCTGTCCATGAGAATAAAAGACAAGAGGGAGTGGTAAGTACATGGGAAATAAAATTACCCACATAACGGCATAGATATTGGAACAAGGTTGAATTGTGGCAATGACATAGCAACGAAACGTACCGCACGAGTGTCAGTGGCAACAGCGGTGACAACGAAGAGAAGATTAAAAGTAATAAGGAACTCGAGTGCAAAAGCTTGTCCGTAGCCGACCGAGGGTACAGTGACGCCACCAGACATGAAGGGATGGAAAACGCCCTTGAGAGCAAAAGAAGCACAGATGGACGCCGAAACCTGAGCTGCCACGTAGGCTGGAACATGAGCCCATGGGAAGTGACGACAGGCGGCAAATGCGATGGTGAGGGAAGGGTTCAGATGAGCCCCCGAGATGTGTCCGGTTGATAAGATTATTATCATCACTGCCAGCCCTGCACATGCCGCGTTCCCTATCAGTGTCTCGGCTCCGGAATACTTTTGGTTCACTATGGGCCCCGCTGTAGCCGCGAAAATGAGGATAAAGGTTCCCACAAATTCTGCTCCAAGCTGCATAAATCCACACCATTATAACTTCTACCCGTGTCTGAACACATAGGCAGGTTTTTCAGGTCCTGCTCGTTCTTATGCAGCGAATTCAGGCTTGTAAAATATATATGACCAATCTCTCAAAAACAACTAAACTTATTTATCTTAGGTTAGACCCTATACTAATTCAGGAATTCCTTTATCGCTTATGAGTCATCACCCCCACTACTCCACATAAACCAAAAAGGAGACCACTCAAACTAAGAGTCGGTGGATTTTGGGCTTTCATTCGGAGTGGAAATATGTAAACCCTCGTTTTGCTGCCTGGTTGACCATATCTTTGCTTCCACTACTAAGTGGAAGAAAGCCAACTCCCATCTGTATCAACAGGATTCCCCCTACTGGTGTTGGAAAATCATTGAGAGTCTTAACTCCACTACTCTTCCCACCCAATAAACGACGAACTTTGCCGCACCATGGTGCAGCCTTTTGTCTTTGAAAGATTCTGTGTACTTCCTAGCAGGTTATCAGGCTCCATTTTGATTAATTGCCGAAGTCATTTCTCCAAAAGAAAAGGGCAAAAGGAACTGTATCTGCATCCCCTAATCTTAGTTACTGGTATCCAGGCATAAAGGGGCTAATAGGGTTCATATTTAAATGAATGGCTTCCAACCCATTACGATAGCTTAACACTTGATTAGTGTTTTAGAACGATGTATATAATTACAAAGACATCCGGCTCCTAGCGTTACTGCATTATTCAATGTGAAACATTGCAACGTATCATTGCTGACTAATGATTCTGCCAGAAAACCTTTTCTCTCAAGCGGGGCCCATGCTGTTGCAAAGGCTTTGGCGCGTATAGCAACAAAAAGCCGGTTGCCCATGCTATTTGACGTAGTACTCTACTAATTCTAGTTATAAATAACCATTAATATGAAGAGAAACTAATTAATAAAATATCTCGACTGAGAGAAAGAGGGTTTGGCACCTTGCGGGTAAGCGAGACGTCAGGTGCAGGGAAATCAGTGAAGCATGTGTGAGGTTGACCCCACGTTGGGGCAGTCACCGGAAAGCATTTGCACCGTGGCATTGACTTCCGATCATAAGACAATGAGTCCACTCTCATTGACGTGAACAGCGGTCCACCTGGCGTTCCCGGAGTTGCCGGTGCCGACGCCGTTGGGGTTGCAGTCTCCTCGTCAGGCATATCTCTTCAGAAAACCTTCCTTTTTTTTTGTTTTTTTTTTCAAAAAGGAACAGAATTTTTTTTTTTGGTTTTTTAGAATTGATGGAAGCTTGGAAAAATAGAGGATTGTTACATGATTTGACGGCTTTTATAAAGGTATTGCTACACGGTTGTTCTAATCTTCGCCACGATCAGTAACAATCAGGAGCAAAGGATATTGGACAAAATTCTATGGAAACATTATACTATAACTTCTGATACTAACCCTTTTTTTTTTTTTGTTTTTTGGATTGATGATCAAGAGATGGAAATACCCTAAATTACATGCTGTGCAGGCTTTTATAAAAGTGTGGCTAAGGAATAGGAGATATGAAGGTAGCCAGATTACAAACTACAACTAACTAGACAGATAAAGCTTCAACTACTTGCATAGAAAAATCAAAGCAAAAAATCTTTTTTGGGTGATTTTTGGAATAGGAGTTGAACTAGGAAAGGCAAAACTTACATGCTTCAAATGTTTTTATAAAGGAAATGCTAAGGAAGAGTGAAAACGGACAGATCCAGCTTCAAACGTAGAGAATAGAAAGCTGAAAAAAAGGGAAGCAGGGCGGTTAGTTGCTGATATAAGAAGATGACAATGAAAAAGAAATGGGGGTTTCGAGATGACAAATATTAAAAAAACTATGGTACATATGATGAGGTTAAGGACAGATGACACAAAGAAGGAGAGGGCGAAGGTTAAGAGTAGAGGGCTATGAAGGAGTGATTGAATAAATGCTGCACGTATATATAAACACAAATCGAGGCTAAGGGTACCCCTTATGTTTTTTAGCAATGGAAAAGTCAATGCACATCCCATCACCTTGACAGCTCTTTACTTTTATGCGCATTATTATTTGCTAGAGTCACCGCAACCTTGAACATTACAAACTACAGGACCACCGTTGGATCTCAGTGAAACCAGGACATGATCTCATGTCAAATAAACTTCAAAAAGTCAATGCAGCATCCCATCATCTCTACACAGCTCCTTTGGCTTGAACACATGAGTGCAAGAGTGACGGGAGCATTGGCTCACAGGCGTTGCAAGAGCCTTCCAATCTTGCGGTTTTGATGAATGGTTTGAGTCAACAAGTTATCTCCCAACTGTGATGACGGAAGAGCCCCACATGCCCTGTCACGACATCATTTTCCCTCGTTATATTATTGCACCACCGGCCCAATAATGTAATAAACAAGCATCTCCGAAGCCACCCACCTCAAAGAAACAAAAGAGATACAAATATAAAAGAAACAATATTTAAATGAACTTTAATTGAGCCTATGCCCCCCAATCATCTTCGTGCTACAAATATGCCCTTCGCGTACGTTTTGTTTCTTAAAATAATGAGTCATTTTTGTTTACTTCGTTTTTAAATGTTAGCCATATATTAGTAATGAATTCCATGCTATAAAGTCGATTTCTTTAATCATTTTTTTCACAAGTAATAACACTAAAATACATTGCATATGAAGATATGTATAAGACTTAGTTTTAAGGTCTCAACTTTGTGCCTCATCATTGCATTGAGATCTCTTTGTCTCGAAATCAATGAAAAAAAATTGAAAGTGCTTCAATGAAAATAATTGATTAAATTGCTTTTTATTACTACTACAAGAAATTAGAATAAGGTAAAGAAATGGAAATCAAGGAATTCCCTGGTCCTACATTTTTGTTTAGTTGCCCTGGCCGGAATCCTGGTACCATTCATTAAGGTTCACTCCTTTTTCTCTCCTTATGTTCTTTTATTCATGTACTAATATTGCTAAGCACTTGAGTTCTCTTTTTCCTCGTTTTTTCTAATATTGCGGCATATATAATAGGTTTTGATTCTTTAATTCCAATTGATGAAACAAAAAATTCCAATGTACCAGAAGCCCAGAACCAAACCTAAGACCTACTCTGCATTCTTTTTCTAGCTACCACAACCACATGATCACGGGGGTTGGCTGTACATTTTCCATATCTCCTGTCAGAAGGGGAGATAATTTAAGAGAAGGAAGCATAAAACTTGCTTGATGAAAAGCATTGGTCTGGCCCGCTACTTATCCATGGTAGAGAACAAGACAATGCCTATAATTGAAATGGAACATTTTGTCCGCCGCTGCTTTAGCTATTATTCACCCTAGTCGTCCTTCCTTTTGTCACCATATACACGCATCAAGTCGATTGATAATTCAAAATGATTCCAAATCATTAAAATCAGTGCCTCTTCCCCTACAAATTTCAGTTCTTGGTTCAGCTTGAACCTTACTCTTTGTTTAATGGATTTGAGAGATGAAGTACCTATGTGCAAATTGTAGCTGAAAAAATAAGAAAGAAAAATTATCAAAGGTATGTCTATTAGCTGTATATCAAATCAATAGGGCGATGAGTGAGACCATTAAACGCGGTGACCCTCCATTCCACGAAAGTTATATATTATCAATATTTTATTTCCTAAATTATATTCAAATACAAGCAAAGCAATGTATTAACCAGCGAGCAAAGTCATAAAGTGCTAATTAATTACTTCTTTAGGATTTAAAATAATGTACCAAAGGCCTTCTTTTTAAAAGATTATTCCCTATTCCATAGCACGACCAGGGCTGCCCTCTAAGTGGAGTTTGTGAACCTTTTCTTTTCTTTTCTTTCTTCCTCCTAAATGGGTGGGGTTTGTGCACTTAACTTGAATACGTATGTAGTTCTTTAAATATTCTATGGAAGCATTAGCAGAGAATACTTGACCGCCGAGGTCACAGGCACCTTCGAGTTCTTTTATGGAACCATGCTTAGTTAACTTGGCAGCATCAAACGAGTATATATGTTAGGTCTAAAAGGGTGTGTTAATAGCACACTGATCACTACGTTCAAGAGGTCATTACACAGTAGTCCGAAGTAACCTTTGTGAACAAGGAATCGAGCAGTTGTTCATTAATTCCAAAATAAGAAAAAGGGGGGGGAAGAGGTGCAGAAAAGATAAAAATTTTCAACAGCAAAACACAAAAGAAATTGATGGATCATATTCATTACACGAGCACTTAAAGACAAAATGTAGTGGAGGTCCTTTTTGAGAGAGGGTGTTTAATGATGAAAATTGAAACTAAACAAAAGTCGGGAACTCCCCTCCATCTCTCCTTTCTGTTCTCAAATGTGACCCGCTAGTTTAGTCACCAGATGAACCGGAACTCTTTTCATTTCTTTTTGTTTTCCTCTTGCTATTGTTCAAAAGTTGGTTTGAGTAGCAGATTTATACAAGATAAAAACAAAGCCCAACCACCCATCCCAAACAAAAGTGACTAATCCCTGATTCCCAAACGTCATGTCTAAGAAGTACTTTGTGCATTCTTTTTGTGTGGTTCTCACATTCTCTCTCTCTCTCTCGCTCTCTGCTCTGCTCTTAATCTTTTTTATATTATCATCAACTGGGATGTAGGGAAATCGAAAATAAACAAGAAAAAAGCACTTTCTATTTCATTATTTTGCCCAACTTACAACATATATTATGGAGCATGTTGGATCTGACAGCTAAAGTTGCGAAAGTTCCTGCAGATTGTGGAGTAATGATTGCATGTTAGCGGTTTGACCATCAAGTGCTTGATTCTTTCAAATAAGCTTTATTAGAGTTTATTTGTGGCACAAACTTTGGGATCGGGGCGTGATTGATGAGTAGAAGATACTCCACATGATTCTCAATGAGAACTTGAAGGGCCATTCATGCCCTTCTTTTTCCCTTCCCATTTCCATTAACTTTTCAAGCCAATGGCCATGGCCTAGCTATCAACATTTTTTAACAAAATGCTAGCCACACGCGGGAAGCAACCCAATAGGGGGTCACTAGAAGCTTCTCTCGGTTTCATTTTTACAGAAAAACACATGGCTACAGCCTCTTTAAAACAGATAATAAAGAGACTTGTCCTGTACTTTAATAGTACTACACATGACATGAATGATGAGTTGAGCATTCCATGTACGAATGTTTGAATAATCTGAGATGCATTTTCATGAATACTTAATAATCTGAAAAATAAATTTAGAACTTCAATTCTTTTTTCTTTTATGTTTTTTAAACCCGAAGTCTATGTAAGATGATCTGCATGCAGCAAGCAGAGCGTTTTCTGCGGTATATTTGCATGCAAGTTTCATAAATTGTATTGTTGAGACTTAATTCAAAGCCTTAAAAATACTTAGTCAAAAAAAAAATGATTGACATTTAGCACATGCTTCAGAAATTCGTTAGAATTACGTAAAAGAATGAATCATAATATTAAAAAAGAAAAACAAAATGCAGTCATAGCATAAAAATTAATCATGTCGCCGATCAAGGCCGTGAGCCAACCCAGCTAACCCTTATCTTTTTAGTTATTTATTTCAGCTGATGACATAAGCTGTGCCGAATAAAACAACTTCATCCCCTAAAACAAATTAGAACTCAAACCGCCAACTCTGACTCAGCAAAAAAACAAAGCCACCAACTCTTCATGGCCAGCAACAACAACCTGTTGAGGGGCTAGCTAAACCGAGGCAGGCGGCGGCCTGGTCTGTGGAACTCTTAAAAGTTTTTCTTTAAACTCTGAACTTAATTGTCTTTCTTATAATTTTCTGGAGAAAATTTTCTACTTGGCACAACTTTTCTACTTTCTATTCTTAATTCTACTAATAATTACACATATTTCCTCAAAAAGAAAACCCCTATATTTTATTTTTATCATTTAACTTCTCTGAGCTTATAGAAGAAAATACTATTCTTTACTTTTTTCCCCTTTATCTGCTGGATAAGTGACACACGTCCACACCTTCTAATTAATTTTCTTAAACACATCACTCTGTCTGCATGAATTTAACACAGGAAAAAACAATGTTGTGAGAACGATTAAACAAAGAAAAGAGTGAAAGACTCATTTCTATTTAACTTCAAATGAGTTTTTAATTTCAATCAGCAGAAAGGCATGTGGCCTACGTATAAAGCATTTCACTCAATTTTTATACCTTGCCAACATTACATAAGCCAACCTGCCCCTAGAAAGAAGTGTGAAAAGAAAAAAGAAAACCGAAAAAGAAAATCAATTGCCGTTGCCTTTCATGGACAATGCTACAGCTTCCCTCTAGACAACTTTACTAAATTTTCAATCAGCAGGAGCTGTAACATCATGCACAAGACACGTGCATAAAAATCGTCAAATAGCTTTTTCCCTTTTAGAGATGCAAAATAGCATATTAAACCATCCATGATGGTGAACATTGAACGCGCAAGAAATAACATATTGAGAAGCAAGTGAGACAGAGAAAGTACTTGAAGTTCAGCTGCTAATTCGAATAGGAATACAAGTAGCATATTAAAGTAACTTAATTTATTCACATAAACAAGAGGTAATTACTTTCTAGCAGTGTTGTGCCAAATATAAAAGACAAGGATCAAAGACTATTTTGTAAATATGCTGAGGTAAACACAACCAATGCACAGATAGAAACACCCAATAAGGGGCCTGCAGGAATCAGTTTGCGTGTAGCTGCCAATCGTATCCCTAAAACAGTAACCAGATAGGGAGATAGAGAGAGAGAGAGGGAGATAAGGATAAGACCTTAAATTCCATATTTTGACGTTTTATGAACTAACATGAAATGCATCTAAATTATTGGTCATCAACACAGTAAAAGGTAAGAGTATAAAAAAAATTCAAAAAATAAACATACCAAATACAGAGGAGAAAAGGAAGGCCGATCCAAAACCAAGGGCTTCACCAATTGCTTTTGTCTCTGATGCTTGCATAAGAAAGTAAGCCTAAACAGGACAACCAAATATTACACATAACTATTGCATTTTACAGTAGAATAACTTCTATTCAAATAGAAGACCAGGTTTTCAAAGAGAAACTAAATTTTAAATGATCCATTTAGCAATAAAGATGACACCCAACAAAAATCAAGCAAATTGAAGCGAAGAAAACAAAAGAGATAGCGCTAAGAAGTTGGACTGTGTTGTTTTTATAAATCACTTCCACATCATGCAAAGATCTTATCCAGAAAATCCTTAAGGAGCACAATTAAGCATTTATTTGAACCGAGGACATAACAGACAATGGTAATTGTATGAATTTAGAGATACAATTTAGACAAACGTTTTCAA
Organism: Theobroma cacao; assembly: GCF_000208745.1. Taxonomy (NCBI): domain Eukaryota; kingdom Viridiplantae; phylum Streptophyta; class Magnoliopsida; order Malvales; family Malvaceae; genus Theobroma; species Theobroma cacao. Next base: position 30,621,632 of record NC_030852.1, read on the forward strand.
ATGCTTCTTGATTCTTAGGGGGATGACAAAATAAATAGTGGCTTGGATGTGGTTAACACGGAAAGAAATGAAGAAGAATGTTGGCATTGGGATGATTAATAAAATGGTTACACTTGAGGAGGCTATTATATTATAGCTCACAAAGAGGTACTTCATAGATGGCATAAGAGGTTTAACCAGAGATTATTTATTCATTCTTTATGAAATGGACTGAGATGTGAACCTTGCTCCTCTCAAGAATAGAAAATTAGTGTGAAGATGCAAGTCAAATTTGGAAATATCAATGTTTCAAACGGTGGCATGAGTGAAGAATTAAAGAAATAATAAGAAAAGAAGGAAGTCTGAAGGTTGAGATGGAGGATTATCAAGTCCACCACGGAAAGAGGAAGAACCATATGCCATCTCTTCTATTTTCCCTAGTCATGGAGTATATAATGAATAGCATGAGGTTCACATAACCATAAAACTTTTAATTACTTAAATGGTATAATTATCCAAACTCAGAAGATCACTGACTAGTTTCCTATGTAGACAATATCAGAAGATGACTAAACCACCCTCACATTAATGTTAATTAGAGAGTTTGTGTCTACAATTGCAAACGTGAATTATTGAGCAGCATTAGGCCATCAAGTAACAGCAGCCTGACCTATCAACTTTAATATTTTCTTCTGTGACCCAAAGTGAAAAAAGCACATCTTCACCAGACAATAAACTAAAATATATACACGGAATCCAAAAAATGAGGCATATGTACTCAAACATGATTACCGAAAATTGTAAATGCAAGCCAAAGAAGAAGTGTCTAGTGACAGAAGAACATGCCTCAAGTAATAAGGAGATTCAAGAAGTGACAAAAGGAAATACAATTGAAACATGAAGAGAAAGAAAAGCCAAAAACTTTGATAGATATCATATGAGAAGAAATTGTGTGCCTTCAAATAGAAATTTACAATAGTAAAGACTAAAGAACAATCGGTCTAAACAATACAATTAGGTGATGGGAGGTACAAGGCTGGCAAAGTTCACATGTGTAAAAAAATACCAAACTTTTAGTTAACACATTCCAGAAAAAGAAACAAACTCAAACAATGACAAGACAACAATCTAATGGTGTCTTGCAAGGTTTCAACAGGATTTGTTTATATCATAGCAATTCAACATTGGAAATGATAATAAATCTCAAAAGCTCCTACAGCTGTCCAAAGAGCAATTTAGCCCGATATGGTTTTAATATATTTACTCTAAGTCACCACTTAGAAGAGCAAAACCCAAGCATATCAACATTATTGAAGTAGTTATAATGAAGCACAGGAATGGTGGGAGCCGTCTTTCAATGAACACCACAAGTAAATGAACAACCCTAGGATTTAGAAATGGAGGATGAAAAGAACAAAATGTCTGTTTGTGTTAAAAACAGTAGAGAGTTAATGGGAGCAGTGACACAAATTACATGATGATTATTATAGGGCCCATGTAAGCTAAAATCAATGTCAGAAGGATGATAAAGCAAGCAACAAAGCTCAGAATCACATATTATTAATAATTAGAATGAAAGCTCAGTTGACTGAACCAAACCAAACAAATGGGGATTGTATAATTGATGTTCCGTCCACACCAGATTTGACACATATGACAAATAATGTAAGGCAGTAGGAGTAATGATTTACCAAGCATAATCTGCATTTATAGCAACATCACAGTAATTTTGAGAGGATAAATTGGGTCTAATTTGAAAACAGATTTAAAAAAAGAAAAAGAAGAAGAAAGCACAAGTAAAAAGAAAACGTCAATAACAGAATGCAGAAGAAGTAGATAGTAAACATACAGATGCCATAAGAGCAGCTCCAGTGAGGCCACCAAAGAGTGATCCCTTGCTTCCTGATTTAGTATCTAGAAGCAAATTTGAAATTGCAAATTATGTTACTGTGTTTGGCAATTTTCCAACTGGTAAAAGAAAGGACAGCATATAGAGAGATGTTAATGCAGAGTAGAGTTACATGCAAAGAGACCGCCAGAGAATAGAAGCACTCCATAGGCAGCGGAGGTAACTGGGGCAAAATCTGCTAGCTGAGATTTGCAGCAAAACCTTCTTCTAGTCCCGGAACAGGATTTTGCTTTCCTCAAACAAATGCCAACCAAATCTTTGCTTTTCCCATTTTGGAGATTTAAGGATAGGAATTTTGGATGTTCGTTTGAATTTGAGGCGCCCTTGGCCGCAGCAATAGCCGGATATGGAGTTACTAACGGTGACAAAGAGAACGACATCATCTCCAGTGGTCGGTATCAGTTTCACTTCCTCTCCCCGCTCTCTTCGAATTAGCAAGCATCGACTTGCTCCCTCGCCTGACTTTTGGGCTTCTTTGGTTCTGTTCGGGCTGTAAATGTTCAGGCCCATGAAGCCCTGCCAATTTAGGGCCGGGGCTCCATCCTTCTAACGTTTTGAATTCAAACCGGCACGCTTCTCATCAAATACATAAAAGAAATACAGGCACGCGTTTCCGTAACGTCCCAATCGACTGTCCTTGTATTTGCTGAAACTGAAGCAATATGAACGAGAGAGAGCCCAGACATGCCAAATTAAAAAAATGAAAACAATCAATGGTAGCATTGCAATGGTCATTTTCAAAAAGGGCCAGAATCAAATAAAGAAAACTTCCAAATCCAATTTATCTGTCCGCTGTGTTTTCACTTTCCACTGACAGTAAACTTTTTGTCCTAAAGAATTGAGGATATAATTTACAGGAAAATTACAAGTGCTAAATTCCACTGCGAATCTTTTGTTTCTGTAATTTAGGGGCACACAGTGCAGGACACGCCCTGAAATTTTGACTTTGCAAATCTACTTACAAGAGAAAGGGTATAAAAATTGTAACTATTTATAAACAGTTTCAAAGCATAAAAGCCCAAAGCAACAAAAGTTGTCACCATCAATTAGTTACTAGTGGCATCCTTTGCCTGGTGAGAAGACGAAGTCGATGGAAGTGATTTTGTCCTTGATTGTTTGCATGATTTGAGAAGCGGAAGGCCTAACAGTGGGAGACTGGTGAAGGCAAAGTGCAGCAATTGAAAGCATAGCCCTGGCTTCTTCCAAGTCAAACTCTCCAGCCAGACGTGGATCCACCAATTCTGCCACTTTCTCCTCCGCCCCACACTCAGCGATGTCCCTTAAATTGGGTGCCACTATTGACGTCAATAATTGTCCCCTTTCTGGACAAAAGGCTTCCATTCCAGTAACAAGTTCCAAAATAATAACGCCCAAGCTGTAAACATCGTTCTTTTTGGAGGCGAACCCAGTCCTCAAGTAATGAGGGTCAGTGTAACCCGGTGAGCCGATCATTACTTGCTTTGTCCTGGAGCAAGACGGCGGCATCACCGTAGAAGAAAAACCCATCTTTGCTGACCCGAAATCGCAAAGCTTGCAATTAAAATGCTCATCTAGCAAGATATTAGAAGCTTTGATGTCCCCATGAACTATTTGGAGGGTGCATTTTTCGTGTAGGTACTCGATTGCCTGGGCAAGTTGGAAAGCTATGGCCGTGCGGGTTTTCCATGGAAGTACTTCCCTTTCCATTTCGTGTAGCTTCTCTTGTAAGTTTCCATTCGGAACGTACTCAAACACCATGGCCCCTTCCTCTGGACACAAAAAATTTGAAAGGTTCAATGAATAACTGTTCATTTCGAAGTAGTTAAAAAGCCTCTTTCTTTCACTTTTCAAAAGAGTAAAGCAAAAGACTCACGCAACGTACCTAGATCATCGCAGTAACCAAGAAGCTTAACGATGTTGTCGTGACGGAGGCGAAGCAAAATATCCAGTTCCTGTTTGAACACTTGGTTCAGTCGATCGCTACCAACCTGGACCTTTACTGCTCCTTGACTGGAACCAGACAGGCTAGCCAAGTAAACATTGCTAAACCCTCCCTGACCAATCACACGGGAGAAATTCTTAGTCACATCCTTAATCTCTACCCATCTGAATTTCCTGACAAACTCTTCACCTTCAACGCCAGAATCTTTCCCCTTTTCTTGATCAGGTAGAACGGTGGACGTGGGTTTACCACGTCTGAGCTTCCTGAGTCGGAGGAATCTGAACAAGAATCCCATAGCAAACAACAAAGCAAGGAGCAAGACAAGAGAAACGGTAATGACAATAGCGATTTGAGGGTGAGCGTGCGGTTGGGTTGTTTTTAAAGAGGGTGTCGGCGGATCACTGGAAGTGTGAAAAACAGTAGAGGGCATGGGGTGGGAAGCGACGCAGAAAGTGAGTGGAGAACATAAAATGAGCATTGGTACTAAAAGGAAAATGGATGGGATGGGCCAACAACGCCAGTACCAGCAGACAAATTTTGAAACATCAAAAATCCATGCGCTTCTAACCTTAGATTTGTCAGTAGTCAGAGCTGTAGCCATGGGGACGCACATAATCCGACAAAGCTCGATCTAATATTCCGATCTAAAGTGAGAGAGAGAGAGAGAGAGAGGCAGAGAGGCAGAGAAGCGATGGAAGCCTCCTAGGCAAGCCAGAGAGGTTCTTCTCTTTTCGCCTAATAAGCCATATGAGTTTGACCGACCTGCTACGGAAACATATTGCTTGGTTTTAAAAGTATAAAACAATCAATTTTCTTATCAAAAAATAATATAATAGTACACAAATTTGAAGAATTCTTTTATTTTTTATTTTCTAATTTAAATTTTGATTAAAAGAAAAAAAAAGTAAGACGATAGTGGCATGCCAGAACCAAGACCGAGGGCTAGGGGTTATTCCTTGTTTATGTAATTCATTACAAAAATATAGTAAGATTGAAGTCAAATTAAGATCGCTGGCGCGGATTAACATTGAAAAAAAAGATTACTAATAATTGCCAGTCCTTTGCTCTCCCTCGTAACACGTGGCAGCTATTAAGGTGGTCCTCCTAAAATTTAAGAAGTGCATTTTTCCTTTATAGTGAATCCCATTTAATAAATGGTTTTAAATTTCTTTCTTTTCTCCCTTTAAGGCGTGGTTTTTTTTAAGCAACACTCGTGACAGTTGATATATTTTCATTTAATGTATTGAAAGGATCACGCCCATAATCAATTTATTCATTAGATCAAATATTACTAATTAATTAATTGTTCTTTCACTAACACTGGCTTATCTTTAATGGAACCAAAAGGATCTTTGTTATGAAAATCTTATAATCTTAGTTTATAATTTACTACAATGGTTAAAAGATGATCATCCTCAAAATGATCTGGTTTCAGAAAACTATACTTTGCAGATTAAAGAAGTCTTAATTAGTTGAATTGATGAAATTAACATTTAAACCAACTCCACTAATTCCATCGTCTTGTTTCATTATTTAAAAAGAATAAAAGATGTCCTACTAATTTAAATATGCGATTCAAATAATAAATGTGTACTTTAAAAAAAATTAACAAACCCATCAAATTAGGCTTAAGAAAGCAACTTTTGAATGGTTCATTTGTCGGCCACTCTATAACTCATTTTTCATGTGTATTTAATTACTTTTTAATTATGCATGTTGTTCATATTTATTTTTTTTAATATAATGATTTCATTGTAAATTAATAATCAATATTAAAACATTTGTTAATTAGGAAAACTAAGTTATTATCGTTGTCAATTTCACTTAACGTCCTAATCAATCTAACAACCCATGCCCTGATGCCCTTTTATATCGTGCAACTCTTATATATATATATATTTTGCAATTCTTATGATGTCATGATTATAATAATGATCGATGAACGCACGGTGCAATGGTTATAAGTATTTAATTTCTCCCAAAAGTATTGATAGTTCCCCATGCTAATTATATAAGCTTCTAAGTGGATCGGTTTTGCTTCTCTCTCTTTTATTATTCCAAAGAAAAAATCTACTGCTCATAATACTTAGGACATTTGATTTTTTTTTCAAAAAAGAGTATGTTATAGATTAATGAAATAAAAAATTTAAAGTTTTATAAGCTAATGTTAAATTATCAAATAATAAAACAAAATTAACCTTGTGAGTTTATTTACATTAAATATTTTTCCTAGACTACGTTACTACAGCTATGAAAATAATGTACTAATCTAATAGGATAAATTGGCTTTGTTAAAATCAAGAGCCTGACCGAAAATATGACAATTAGTTGTTTATTTGTTTTTTTATTTTTATGTTTTGTTTTTTTGTTGTTTGTCGCATTTAATTATGGCTAGGTTCAATGCTAAATATGACCAATATATTGATTTGACATAAATCTATTATGGCGGGGCATTGATTAGCTGCTTTTGGTTGGATTAGACATTGATCAATATTGAATTGGGATGTTGATAACAGATTTGGCTAGCAAATCCCATTTCTTTTTTACTTTCAATATTTCCTTATTTATACTTTCCTTTTCATTTTGCTCCTTCTCTCTCGTCGTGTTCATTTGCTTGTAAGACCATCTTTCTTAAATCCCACTCATACTTTTCACTCCTCCCTTCATTCTTTCCTTATTTATTCCACCCTTCTAAGTTAACAAAAATAAGCAAGAGAGAAACAGAAATAAAAGGTTGTAGTTGAATTGTTTTGTACTAATTAAGAAAATATTTTATTTGGTTATCATTCATTAATCTATCAAAAGTTGCAAGCATGCTAAGGAAGTCCCCAGACTTTGGAACAAAAAAGAAAAATAAAAACCCGAAAACTCATTGAGTCGTTTTATTATATAATAATTTCTAGGGGTATATATCATGTCCCAATGATCCCTGTAGTCGGATGGTGACATAGCACTGAACGGCACTTCACCAACCAAAGCGGTTGGAAGAGATTGCCTTGGCACCATTGCATAAAGGCATAAGAGATAAGAAAGCAGTAGGGCCTTTTTTTTTTAATTTAAAATTTTCGATGTATGGTACTCAACTTAATACATAGAAGTTTTCCATTTTTTGATCAAATAAATAGATTCATTAAAAATTATACTATATTACTGCCTTGACATCAAAGTCAACAACACGGATGGGCAAAACCTATTAGAAATAAATAAAGTTTAAGCGTGACACGAGAGGCTGAAACAGCAAAGAAAACACAATAATAGATTACACAGTAGATCTGTAGAGTAGTATTTAAAATCCAACAACACCTTGCCTTCCAAGGTTGCACAACCCAGCCTGGCAAGATCATCCTTACCTTCGTTGCTCTCTTCAAAACAACGCCCAATCGTCATAGTAGACAAATACTACTCCACGCTCTATCTAATCATTGCACCCGGAAATTCCAAAAGCACCAAAACAAGTAGCCACGTGGTTTAATCCCGAGCTAACTTCCACCGTCCAACAACAAGCATGTATACGTATCCTACAAATAGAGGCATAGATATAAATTAATCTATATATGAATTCGTCAATTTTTTTCCCATCTTGTCATACGTATAAATGAATATTAAATTTATATCAATGGGTATATTTAAATTTTCTTCTATTATTATTTTATTAATTAATACTTTTTTTAAAAAAAAAGTAAAAAATAGAAAGTACATTTAAATATAATAAAATTTATATTTTAAAATTTAAGATTTAAATTTTTTTATAAATAACAGTTGCATATTTTAATTTGATAAAGAAAATTATATAATTTGATTCAGTAATTGAAATATGTATATATATTATTAAGTAAATAGTTGAATTCAAATTTTTTTAACTTTTAATGTAAAGAAAAAAATTATATTTTAATTGTTATTTTAATATTTATTAAATATGACTTGATATTTAATAATAACTGTTAAAAAATAAAAAATAATAACCATATGGAAGCTAATAAATATTTTAAAGGGATATTTGTCAAAAGAACAACCATAATAGCCTTATTTTAACTACCATAATATCAGCACTCTTGTTCCACTTTTTTTAATTAAGTGCCAAAGAGTAACTTCACGTGTTACATATGACGTTTATATTGAAAGCAACATTAAAACCACACAAAAAAGAAAAAAAAAAGGAAAAAGAAAGATAGGGAAACAAAGAATATTACATTAATGCAAAAAAAAAAAAGAAAAGGAAGGAAAAGAGGAAATCAAAACTTCGTTGCACAAGTTTTGTTTATAATCAATCATATATATTTATACTCTTATTAATTTAGAATTATGAAACATGCAGTAATTCGTCATTTACCTTTTTTCTTACTTATATAGAAAGATATAGTTTTCTTTTTTTTTTTTCTAGTATTGTTTTAACCTTTTATGGCATTGTTTTTCTATAGTTTCCTTTCATTTTACTTGATTAATCCATTTTGCCAAGAACGATGCTCACTTCTAAGATTGTATAGTCTTCCCTCTTTCAATACAGAGCATGATCCATTACAGACAAATTGCAATGATTGCGAAGTTCGTCAGACCCACATATTTTTTAAGCAAACGAAATTGAAATTTTGATAAGCGTGATCCTTGACATATCCATCTCAGCGTTCAGACTGAAAGAGAAGTGGTGGGGCGTGTGCCCCGGTTGCTTTTTTAAACGATCGCTCTCTTCCATTTTCTTTTGGGCCTTCTCTCTTAATTAAGTCTCTGTCGTCGGTGGTCTATCCCTTGCTTCTACCCGTACTTGAGACTGGGGCTTGCACGTGCGGGCCTTCCGTGAAAGGTGATGGGCTTTCGGGCCTTATGTTCCGAAGAAGCTCTTCATTGCTTTTACTTTCGATGAGAGACAGTCCAACCACGTGGCAATATTCTGCTTTTTTTTTTTTCTGAGACCATATTTCTTTCTGCCAAGAAAAGGAGAAATAGCACTAGTGCCACTGTGCCAGTGAGCCTTGTAATCTCGTTCGAGTCGAAACTAGTTTATTTTTCGGGATTTATTCAGCCAAAGAAAATAAAAGAAAACGACCCAAATCCTCATTTGAATTCGAATTTGCGTGGGAACTGTTTCGAACAAGGAATTTCGGGAGGCAATAAGCATGCTGCATGCTGCATGCTGCATGCAGACAAAATGCATATGCAGATTTCTTGTTGCAAAGCTAAGCATAGTTAGTTTGCCTTGCAATAAAGGAAAAAAACCTTTGATACAGCAACTGCTTATTTGGCAATTAGCAATATTTAAGCATAAAAACGGCTCAAAATGAGATAAAAACAAATACAAAAAAAGTTGTGTGCCTTCTTCAATTCCAAGAAGAACTTTGGAGGACGTTGGAAAATTGTTTCCTGGGACAGCAGGCAACACAGACAAAGACAGCGCGGAAAGTAGAGGTTCCAGTATAAAAAAAGCTTACAAAAACGCAACGGCTCTATCTATCCATCTGGCACAATTCCTTATGCGTTCTGTTTCAGAATTTGAAAAAATCGCAAAAACAGAGTCCAAAAATCTCACACACAGAACATATCCAAACACCCAAGATAAAAATGAAAGTGGGAAAAGAGAAGCAAGCCCAATTACGTCCTTCCAACTGCAACTGCTTTACCAAATATTAAACCCTTCAAATCTTTCTCATCAAAAATTCTTTTGTACGTTCCGCTTTCCCCCGCCGTTTTACTTGTTTTCAGTTGCCGTTTTGATTAGGGTGGCGGAAATGAGCGCTGAGGGTGAGGCTGCTCAACGTCATGATGCTGCCTTGCCACAATAACCTTGCTGTAACCAATGAGCGGTCTCCGCGCGTCGCTAGAAGTCGATGTCGTCGTTTGCGTCAGAGCCGTACGGTAACCGCAGTGGTTGCGGTTGCCGCGTTGCTTATTTCCACCACCGCCTGGCTCTCTCTTGTTTTCTCCGGCACCACCACACGTTGCTGGCGTCGTTTCAAGGACTGGGAAGGCAGTCCCCTTTCCCTCTCCCGGTCTCTCCCCTGGTCTTCTTCTCTCATTAGCCGATCAATCCCGGCACCTCCTCGGTTCCAATCGCCACTAGCCTCTCCTCGAAACCGCAGCCTCTCGGAGCGTGCGAATGAGAAACAAGAGCTTTTACTAAACGACATCGTGTTTGGAATAGCAGGGTCCTTGCATCTATGGAAACAACGGAAAGAGTTACTTAGGCTTTGGTGGCGGCCGTTGGAAATGCGAGGTCACGTCTGGTTAGAAGAGCAGGTCCCACCTGAAGAAGCCGACGATTCGCTTCCACCACTCATGGTCTCTGAAGACATCTCACGTTTCCGTTACACTAACCCAACAGGCCACCCTTCGGGTCTACGAATCTCCCGAATTTTAACGGAATCCTTCCGCCTCCGTCTCCCCGACGTCCGCTGGTTCGTTTTAGGAGACGACGACACGGTTTTCAACGTAGACAATCTGGTGGCAGTTTTAAGCAAATACGATCCTTCCGAGATGATGTACATCGGAACTCCTTCGGAAAGCCACTCTGCCAACGCGTATTTCAGTCACTCCATGGCGTTTGGCGGTGGCGGCATTGCCATCAGTTATCCTCTGGCGGAGGCTCTCTCCAACTTCCACGACGATTGCATCGAGAGGTACCCGAAGCTATATGGAAGCGATGATCGTCTACACGCCTGCATTACTGAACTCGGAGTTCCTCTCACCAGAGAGCATGGTTTTCACCAGGTAATCATAAAATAGATAAACTATTTAAAGGTTCTGCTAATTAATTTAGTTAAATATAATTAACTAATTATTATATTTGTTTTGGTAGTGGGATATTAGGGGAAATGCGTATGGTCTTTTATCCTCTCATCCTATTGCACCACTCGTTTCAATCCACCATGTTGAATATGTGGATCCATTTTATCCTGGGTTAACTTCATTAGACAGTTTAAAACTTTTTGCAAAAGCTATGAGAATTGAACCCAGGAGCTTTCTACAACGATCAATCTGTTATGATCGTGTTCGGCGTCTAACTTTTTCAGTTTCAATCGGTTATGTTGTTCAAGTGTTCCCAAATATTGTGCTGCCTCGTGAGCTAGAACGTTCGGAGCAAACCTACATTGCCTGGAATAAATTAAGACATCGCCATGAATTTGATCACGACACCAGGGATTCTTACAAATCTGTTTGTAAAAAACCTGTTATGTTTTTCCTCAAAGATGTGATGAAAGATGGTAATGCTACATCAGGGTCATATGCTCGGGCAAAATCCAAAGATGATTTGAAAAGAAAGGTTTTCTGCTTTCCAAGTTCCCCTCCGTTGCAATACGTGCAGAAAATCCAAGTTTTAGGGTATCCTCTTGGAAAGAATTGGCATCTGGTGCGTCAGGTTCTCATAATTATTCCTAAGTATTTTTTCCCCCTTTAGGTAGTTTCTGGCTTTTTCGGTTTCATGATGATTTGAATTTACTCTGGCAGGTGCCTCGTCGGTTATGTTGCAAGGTAAACAATACCGGTGATGAACTCCTTAGATTAACTGTTGGGCAATGTGAAAAGGGAGCTCTCAGTTCTTTTACTGATTCTCTGTGAATGATGGAGGGATGCTGCTGAGTATATATATAGGCTTCAAGATGGACCTCAAACTATGTTGTGCTTTATGCTCTTTAGCCACACGGAAATTTTTTGGGTCTGCCTTGAGATTGACATTGGACATTTTTCTCATAATCTTACTTCCCTATATCAGATATTGGAGTGCTTTGTTGTACTCAGTTGATAGAGTTAAAGATTAGACCAACTTCAGCTCAGTCATTCCATTCTTTGCCTTCAGTTTTGTTCAGAAGGTAATTCATCATATACTGATAGCTAGCATTTTGAACTTGCTGATAAAGTGAGTGAAACTGGTAGTTGTTTGTCAATATGAAATGTTAAATTAGTTAATTATTTTTGATGCACCTCAAGATTCTTGGTCTTGTCCATGCCACGATTTAATTTCATAGTTTTTGCTTGGGCTTGCTCCAAATGAAAGGAGATGTTGAGTCTGGAACAAATCTAATCCACCATCTAGGTGATTGGCCATATAAGCAATTTTAGGAGTGGACAATGGCTAGTTCAGTAAAGGGGAAGAATCTTCTATCAAAGCAGATTTAAAATACATCAATAAACATGTTTTGATGTCCTCATCTGTTTAAATTTGAACACTTATGGATCTCAAGCTTGACCCTGTAAGAAAGGCATTGTCTGTTTGTGATTAGCTATTTGGTGCTGTCTAATTAAATCCTATTTTACCATTTAATGCAAGCTGTATTGAACTTCTTTTTGCCAATTAGAATACAGGGCATTATATGTACTCAGTATATTCAAGAGAATCTTTTAGTTGATCATGATTGATTCCGTGTGACTGAATTTATGCTTTATAGACTTGAGTTACATAATATATCATAGTAGCATAATTCTTAGCCAGGTGGTTGCTTGTTTTATAATTTTCTTTCTCGAATAAATGAATCATTATTATTAATAGAGGTCATCTAAAGTGATTACAACTTTTAGCCCCTCTGGAAATCAGTCTCTGCATCTTGTTTTGAATGCCCTGTGGATGCTTTGTCACAATCTGTCGTGGGTTAAAGAACAATTCATTTCTTTAAAGCATGCGTAATAAAAGAAACCTTGGTCAAGAACAACTTCTGCTGAGTTTAGAATAGCTGTAGTGCTTGAGAGTCTGTGGTTGCAATCATTAGCTTAAGTTGTTCTTGTTTTGTCTTCTGATTTATATCCTGTCTTTAACCTAGTGATTGAAAGAAAACGTGCTTCTTTGAGCATCTTAATTATGTTAGTAGGATATCTATCATTTCCATGCATCTATTCTATTGCCTTTTCTTCTAGTGCGCCTGACTTTTCCCTTTAGGACCTCCCCCTTGATTTATTAGCTCATTGGCCATTTGATCTGAATTTTCTTCTAAATTCTATGTTGAAAATAGCATATTTGCTAGACTTTTTAGGCATGAAACTACCAGTTGCATGATTTTTTAGAACTGTAAGAACTATATATATAAGTAATTCTGTAATTTTCTTTTGCTTTTTAGTTCTCTTGATCAATGATTGTTAAACCAATGAGATATATTGTTCCTCTGTATTATGCTATAAAAAGTTGAAATGAGGTCAATAGGTGGAAGTGAAACTGGGATGTCTTTCAATAACGCTATAGTGTCATTCAAATATAAAGCAATGAACAGGCAGTTTCTCAGTGCTCAGGTCATCTTGCTTGGTTTACTTTTGATTCCTTTTCTTCAGCAGTTCTATCCTTTGTGTGATGGGTGATATGCCTGATCTGGCATTCTGATAAAAGAAGTCTTTATGTGAAATTTGGGGCATTAGTTAGCACTTATTTTCCCTCAAATGCCAAGTAGTAAAATGAATCTATTATTTCTGCAACATGTTTGTTAGCACCTGGGATCTCTACCAAACTGCCAGCCATCTCTTACTGCCTTTGTTAGAGCTCAGGGGCCAAATGGACTTGCTTTGTTGTTTGACTTGGCTACATAAGTTCAGTTGACTCTGATTATAATTGTCATGTTATTCATTTTGAAATTGTGGATGGTCCCTCGTTGGGATGAACAACAAAACAGAGAAGGCCTATAAACTATTGGCCCTTTTTCTTAATGGCAAGGTTGCAATTAAAAGTTAAACTTGCCTGGTTATATATGTGGAGTTCTTTCCCTAGCATGAAACAAGAAGAACAAAAACATTATGTTTTCTCATTAGATTAACATGTCTGCTTGCATGAAAATTTATGTGACTAACTGTTAAAGTGAAGGAGATGCTGATGGAATGGCTGAAGATTTGTATCTTTCTTTTGGCCATTCATTTGCATAGGCTGGTACAATAGATAACCCAAAGTTAGTAGGTCTCCCTGTATGCTTATTTTTCTACATTCTTTTGCAATTTAAGTCAGGAATTTATGGTGTGTTATTTTATAATTCTGACATCATATCTTCTTTTCTTTATTACTTTTTTTTCCCTTTCGATTGTTACTTGATGTCTGAACTTCGATGATCTGGGTGGTTGCTTGTTTTTAGGCTTTAGGGCCAGGGAAGATACTAATTATATGTAAGTAGAGCTTACCTTAGTTTAATTCATTTGCTTATGCAATTTCAGAATATCCAATTTGTCTTTGGCTTTTGCCCACATACCTGAACTTCAATTTTGGGAATGATGGTGTAAAATGTTGGTTTTCTTTGGTGTTCCTTTGATTGATGCTGTGCTGAATTGTTCATGAGTCTCAACATGAAGCTAGCATATTGAAACAAAGGTACTAGAACAAGTCTAGCATATTAATGTGTGAAAGTGATGATCATGAATTCGATTAAAGGTCTCAGGTAAGAAGAAAAAGGAAAAACAATTATTTAAAGTTTGCTTAACTGAATCACTTAGAAGTATGTTACGTGAACAATTATTTAAAGTTTGCTTAACTGAATCACTTTGCCTCCATTCTATTTTGGGAAGATTTTCTTTTTCCTCCAATTTTATATTTGTAGCATGAAAAGTACACGAGTTATTTGGCGTCCATTGGACTATCTTTTCTTGTTATGGAACTTGCAGTGGCATGTTGGCCGTTGAATTTATTTTGGAAGGAGGAGAGGGGTTGGGGGGGTGGTACGGGTGCTGATGCATGTGAACGAGGATGGTTAACAGGTAGGATTTTCATTTTCTTATTGGTGAATAAAAAAAAGGTGTGTTTTGATCATATTGTGACCAAATTGGAGTGAATCCCTTTCGGTTCTTTGATGGTTATTGCCTTGTCACTTGTTTTCAAAGTGTTTACTATTTTTTTCAGTATATTACGGGAAAGGATGACTTGGACTCACAGGAATCTGCTGCTTGTCTTTCAGTCTTTGTCAATGCATATAGAAAGGGGCAGAAATATTGGAGATGATAAAATTTTAGTTATTATAAGAAAGACAAATATAGATCTGATATCTCAATCCTTCTCATTCTGCTGACAGAGCTTTTAATGTCATTTCTCAAATCGTAGATCTAACCAACACTTGAAATATTCTTTTCTTATTTTACTTAATGCGACAGGGACGCAGCCATGTAAGATAATCCTTTGCTTCATTAATACGGTATTGGTAATTTTCAACATCATAATTTATGAACTTTGGGGGTACTGCAGTTGCAACTACTATTTGCAAAGATTAAATCCCCTTCATAATGCTCAATTTTCCCTCTACTTGTTTCTACTTTTTAGCTGTCCTTATCTTCTTCCTGATATTGCTTCCCCTGATTTATTGTGGAGTATTAGATCCTGCAGAGAGCATTAGATCCCCATTCCACTTTCTAATAAGGTAAGAAACTTTCTGTCAAGATAACTTGTCTAGAGACGTAGTCCTCCAGCTTTGACTGCTCTTTGCCGCTGTGCATTGCAGCCCGTAAATGTTGACACGATTTCCTTGCCAAGGCCGGCAATTCTTTTGACGTTTTCCAAAGTTAGGGCGAAATGGAAGTCAATTCGAATTTGACCAAGGAATGGGTAATCCACGCCTCCTAAAGACGAGTCGAATCTTAAAGCAAAAACCAATGACTGCTAAAGACGAGAGAGTCTTCAACCCGCTTTTTAAGAACTGTCCATTTATTTTTTTTAAAAAATATAATTGATTGAGGTAAAGACGTTTTTCAGCTGTTATCCCATTTATGCCTTCTGTTTTATTCGCACCTTCCAATTTGACAACAAATCTATCATTTGACGCGTGTTATGTATTAGCCCGTTGGGGGTAGGTGTTGCGATCATGGGGTGAAACTGTTTTCCTTTTTCCGTTGTTTTATCATAATGTTCAAAACCCACCTGGAAGAAAAAGTACAAAAAATGGACACTCAAGTGGGATTTTTATTAATTATAAAAACAATGTATTTACAGTTCCACTCCAAATTTTGTTCTGCAGATTGCTTTTAGCTGTAGAGCAAGATCTCTGTACCCAAACAAAACAATAAAAAAAAAAGCTCTTGTTCGACATTGCATATAAACCCCAAGAGTGGATATGGACCACTAACAGAATGCCATGTTCTTTTTCTTATTTGGTTGCATGCATTAATTTGAGTTAAATGGAACGCAAATATACAACTTAAAACACAAAAAATCAATTTGCTCGCCCTTTTTGTGGTTTAGAATTGCGTTTGAGACGTTCTGAAGGGACCCTATTTACACTTCCTTTCCATTTTAAGTACCGCATGTGCCATTCGTTTTCAGATATTTATTTTTTGCCATCGCATTTCAACTGTTGTTTTATTGAACTTTTCAATGCTTCTTTTCTTATATTTATCTTTTTTCCAGCACAACTTTTTCAGTGCAAGTTTCTGTTTACCCGCAGACTTTTCTTCAATGACAAACTAAGGTTAGAGTGGCCTGCTTTTGTTCTTTTGTTTTTTAGTCGCCGGCAGGAACTTACTTGAAAATGATCTATACCTACAGTTTGAACTGATTTGATTTCACATTGGGTTCAGCTCACACAGGAAAAAAAAAAAAAAAAAGAGAGAGAAGACCATCTGATTCAGATGTAATGGAATCGATAAAACTACTTTAATTAAAGTTTAGCAACTGATGAGGATAGGGATAATCTTTATTTTTCCTCCTCTTGTATAAGTTTTGCAGTGTTCAAATATACACACGCCTGTTGGTGACTGGCTTGAAGAGGCGGAAATCTCTCCCTGTGATTATTTATAAGATTGCCTGGAATGCGTACATCTATCTTGTCTGCCTGAGAGGAATAACACGGGACGTATGGGAAGCAAGCTTGTACTACAACTGGAATCTCTCAGGCTACTATGGATTCAGTTCGTTTCAGGCTTCACATTTACCTCAGGAGATCAAAGCTAGAAATTCCAATCCCTGTCATAGTTGGATACTTTCAGACAATTGATTCTAGTTGTTTCTTTCTTTGTTTTGTTTGGTCTTACTGGTTGATGTACTACACTCCTTGTAGCAGGACTTTCACTGCTTTCTTTGATATATAAAATATTTTTGCATTTCTCAAAAAAATAAAAATAAAAATAAGCACCTTAAATAATCACTTACATACATAAAACATTATTTGCAAACTAATAAAAATATACATATGAAAAGAAAAAAAAAAAGCAGAAACATGAAGTTGACGTATACCAACGAGCAAAGAATAATAATGATAATTATTATTATTATTATTATTATCATAATGAAAAATATAAATTGTTATTAATAATTTTTTTATGACATTATGCATATATTCGCAACAATTACAATTATAATCAAATACTTTAATAATCATGAAATAGAATAAATCAATAAACATGCCACAATTCAATATTGACAAAGGTTTATTTGTGGGTGGAGTAGATGGGAACGGGATGAAGGGGTGTAAAAAAGACTTAAAAAGAGAGTACTATGATGTGAGGTTGGCTGAGACGTAATAACACGTGAATGTGAAGAATGTTAAGGGAGATGAAAATGAAAATGAGAAAGCAAAGAGAGGCAAGAAGCATGTGCACCGATTTGGGCATAATGGGGAAGATGCCTGGCAGTTGGGGGGTTTCACAAATCCGGGAGAAACGCCACGCACGTTCTTACCACCTCATATTTTGGGCCCTCTTACAGCTGTACCAATCTGTTCCTGTCCCTTCTTTTCTTTTTTATTTTTCCCACCTTTGTGATTTTCTTTTATTTTATTTATTTATTTATTAGTTTTAGTGTTATTTTGATCCCCCATTTTACATTCCTCTTTCTCTTTTAGACTCTTTTGATCCCCATTTTCAATTAGATGAAATTACATTGACGATGAATAAAATTCTATTATTTGTTTATTAATATGCTGCATTTTTTAAAGATAAAGGGGCAGCCTATGCCATGATTGATCTTACTGGCCTAAAACAATAACATATGGATACGGAATTTTATAATCTAATACATTGAATCCATTTTACTCTCAAACTTATTTAAAACCGAAAATATAATTGATTCTCTTTCTTTAAAATATTATGATTTGATTATGTGAGTATTAATTTAATTAATTAAAAAAAAAGGATAGCTTAGAGGTCGAGGTCAGTATCTCTCGAGCAAATCATTTTATGATTATTTTTTATTTAATTCAATAGTTTAGAATAGTATTAGCATGTAATGAAGGGTCTGTAACGCCCTCATATGTGAGGGTTAGTAGTTGGGATGTAGATTAAGATGACAAAAAAGAATAAGAGCGCATCAAAATATTGTATTTAAAATAAATGATTAGTACGTAGCGTTGTAAGAAAGGAAAAGAAGAGATTACAGAGGTGTTTGGGTGCATGTATTTAATCAAGAAGAGAAGAGGAGGGAGAGTGGGAGGGGAGGTATGCAAAATTGGTGATTAATAATAAAAGTGAAGGCCCCCAATCACATGGAACTTAGCAAGAAGGGGGGAGATGGGGCCGACAAGTTTGTTTAACTCAAGTCCTCTCAGACTGACAAGAGGGCACTGACCATCCGGACTGTTGATGGGTGATTTGTGGTTAATTGGGTTAATTTAGATTTGCACGGTGAGATTAGGGGGAAGGAAAGGATCGTTGGAAAGGAGAAAGAGTATGGGATTGAAATTCTTTCCCATTTGAAACGGGTTTATTTCTCTCAAAAACACAAATAAGTAGCGTGTATTACTAAAGTAGATCTTGCTTTGCTTGTTGGCTTGGTGGAGTTAATAAAGCATCTTAACTCTGGTTTAGTTGAGGCGTAGATATTCTGATTCTAATTCCTCTACCTTCCATGTCGAGTCTGTTTTGTTCCAGCTCAAAACTTTGATAAATTTTTTATTAAAAAGAGAGAAAGAGAGAGACACAGACACAGAGAGAGAGAGAGAAAATCCCAGGGTTGTGTGTTGGGAAGAGGCCAATAACCCAATGCAAAAAACCCAATTAGTGCTGGCCACGTAGGAAGAAATTAGGGAGTTAGGTCAATTTATGGAACATTATTGGAGCGGGAGGGAGAGATGGTTAGGCACTAGATTTTTATTCCGGAAACTAGAGAATAGAGACTGGAGACTAGAGATGTTTTTGCCCATATATTGAGATTTCCTTTTTTTTTTTTAATTTTTTTTTAAAAAAAGATTTAATATACAAATAGTATTGCTACCCCTTTTGAGTTTTAGTAGATGTGTGCATAAATATAAAAGATGTTTGAATAATTTAATATAACAAATGTTGGCAAAAGTGGTTTTAACAATTATTAGCTGCAAAGTGAGAGCCGCTGACAACACAGCATCTCGTTTGTTTTATCATTTCATTTCACCTCCCTTTCTCTTTCTCTTTCTCTTTCCTCTCTCTCTCTCTCTCTCTCTTAATCATCATCATCCTCATAATCGTCATCTCCATTCATTTTATCTTTCTCTCTCTACATTTATCTCTCTCTCCATCCTTACTTTCTCTTTCTCTTTCTCTTTTATTCTGTCCAAATTTTTGCAGAGTGCAGTTGCAGTGCAGTTGATGATGATGATGATTATGCCCTTCTGCTCCTCCTCTCTTTCTTCTTTACTGCTGCCCCCCCCCCCGCCCCCCCGTCCCTCTTCCTTCTTTTTCTTTTCTAGTAGTATAATTTTCCCATCAATATAATTCCTTTTTTTTAACTTATAAAGAAGGAGGAAAGAAAGGAAAAGAATAAAAAATCTAAATCTCAAAGGGGGCAGCACTAACTCGTAGGAATACTCTTTCTGGCTTTCAATCTTTCCAGTTGTCTACTGTCTCTCTCTCTCTCTCAGTCCCTTTTCTTTTGTTAGAATTCTTCAATCGTATTTAACATCACCCCATCTGTCGCCAAACTTCTCTTCTCACTGTTTTCTTTCAATTAGACCCATTTCTTTCTTTTATGGTTTCTTTCTTTCTCTCTTTTTGTCAACATCCCTATCACCGCCAAAAAGCAGCAGCTCCCCCTCTCTCATCGCAACTGTGTGGGGAGGGAGGAGGGCAATAGACAGACACAATTCAACTGAATTATATTATCATTGATGAGGAGAAGAAGAAAGATCTTCATGCACCACTGATAAATAAAGATTCCTACTTTGCCAACCTTCATCCACATCACTGAGGGAAACAACAAGAAGAGATGCAGCAAGGAGGAGGAGAAGGAGGAGGGGGGCATCAATCTCAATACGGGGAGATGGGTGCTCCAACAACAGCAGTAGCAACAACGACGGGTGCAGTGAGCAGCAGCCACATGGTAAGCGAGCAGTCGGAGCAGTTAGTGGAAGCGGCATCGCCTATAAGCAGTAGGCCGCCTGCCACTGGGAATTTGGATGAATTCATGAGGTTAGCAAGTGGTGGAGGAGATGACGGAGGAGATGAAGGGGATCGAGCAGGTGGAGGAGGAGGAGGAGCTGGAGTTGCAAGTGGCAATAGGTGGCCCCGTCAAGAGACTCTTGCTCTTCTCAAGATTAGGTCAGATATGGATGCTGCTTTCCGTGATGCCACCGTCAAGGGCCCTCTATGGGAAGATGTTTCCAGGTAAAGTACTTCCGCCCCCACGCCACACTGCCGTAACATGAAAAACAGTATTCTTGTTTCTGTTTTCCCCCTTATATTTCTTCTCTTTTCCTTTTCTAAATCTCGTTTGCAAAAAAAAAAAAAAAAAGAAAGTAAATCAACTAACTACTAAAATTTAATCATTACCATAATGCATTGCTCTCCAAGAGCTTAGTTGTAGCAGTGAAATACTGATGGGATGGGATGGGATGGGCTTTTTTCTCAAGATCTCCTCCCCTCTCTTTTTCTCTCTCATTCTGAACACAAACGCACATGGCTGCTATCTGTTTCCATCACGACTCACGAGCTGGGGCATCTTTTTTTTGTTTTAGTTTTAGTACCTTCTTTCTTACAATTAAGAAATGCCCCAGATCCGCTGCATGAACTCTGGCCAATCCTATCTTTTTCTTTTCTATATATATATTCTCTTCTTTCTTTTTATTTACTTACAACTAGTATTTACTATTTAAGTAATTTAAAGGCTTATCTTATTTTATCAATTCCAAATCGAAATCCGGAAATTTGAAAATCCCGAGAGGAATTCTTTCTTCTAGTTATTAAAGTTTTTAGAAACCATGGAAGGGAGGGAGACTCCCCCCACACTGTCCAGCTCTTTTTATTCTCTTGTTGTTTGGTTTTGCTCTCCTTTTCACATCAATAATACTTAGACACCAGATCAGGTTATCATTGATTTATTATATGGAAAGGACAGATGAGGTCAGTTGGAGTAACTGTGTGAGAGTGGAGGCAGGAAAAGATTTCCAATTTTCATGTATCTCTTGTTCAATGTTCATTCAACAAGAGTAGGAGTAGACCGGTTTACGAGACTTCATTCATTCTTTCATCTCTTTTCCTTTTCTCGACACTTAGCATTGATAAACAGTAACCCGGCTAAAAGTCTGGTTCAGATGATTGCCCAAATTAGTATTGATATGAGAACCGTGGGCGTCGCAGGAAGCTAGCGGAGCTGGGTTACAAAAGGAGTGCCAAAAAGTGCAAGGAAAAATTCGAGAACGTCCACAAGTACTACAAGCGAACAAAAGAAGGGCGAGCTGGCCGTCAAGATGGTAAGAGTTACAAGTTTTTCAGCCAGCTAGAGGCTCTCCATACAACTTCTTCTGCCACTGCTGCTGCTAACCTATCAACACCAGTCACACCTGTCACTGCCGCTAGCACCGCCAGCCTGGACGTGGCTCCCGTTTCGGTTGGGGTTCATATGCCCATCTCGTCTGTCAGAATTCCACCTGCAACTATCCCAATGTCTTCCTCTATGTTAGCCATGCCTGGATCTGCTCCTGCATCCGTGCCAGTGCCACCAGTAGGAGCAGCGCCGGCGTCAGGACATCCTATCACCACCACAGCCGCTCCATTTGGAATCAGCTTCTCTTCTAACAGCTCTTCCTCTTCTCAAGGCTTTGAAGACGATGATGACGACGATGACGAAGAAGATGAACCTGGAGGAGAACCATCCAACATGGCTGGCACTAGCCGGAAACGTAAAAGACAGTCGTCGAGAGGGGGCGGTAGTACGACCAGGAGGATGATGGAGTTCTTCGAGGGTCTAATGAAACAGGTCATGCAGAAGCAAGAATCCATGCAGCAGAGATTTTTAGAAGCCATAGAGAAGAGAGAGCAAGATAGGATGATAAGAGAAGAAGCTTGGAAAAGACAAGAAATGGCGAGATTAACTCGCGACCATGAACTTATGGCTCACGAACGTGCCATTGCTGCTTCTAGGGATGCTGCTATTATTTCTTTTTTGCAGAAGATTACTGGTCAGACTGTACAGTTACCCACAACTGTCACTGTCTCCGCTGCTCCACCTCCACCGACACAACCAGCCGTGCCAGTTGTTCCACCTCCGGCTTCTATTCCTACAGCAGCTTCACCATTGCATCATCCACCGTCATTACCACAACAACAGCGTAGCTCTCAACAGCAGCAACAGTCAGTACAGCCGCACCATCAACATCAGCAACAGCCACAAGCTGTTCACCAGCAGCAGCATCAAGCTCAACCTCAAAACACTGAAGTTGTGAGGCATCATCAACAACCTATTTCTTCAGATGTAGTAATGGCTATCCCGGAGCAACAGGTCCCACCACAGGAGATTGGTCGGAGTGGGAACTTGGAGCCTGCCTCTTCTAGGTGGCCTAAAGCTGAAGTTCTTGCACTTATAAACCTGAGGAGTGGGCTTGAATCCAGGTACCAAGAGGCTGGGCCGAAGGGCCCTCTTTGGGAGGAGATCTCGGCTGGTATGTCAAGGATGGGCTACAAGAGAAGCGCCAAGCGATGCAAGGAAAAATGGGAGAACATCAACAAGTACTTCAAGAAGGTCAAAGAAAGTAATAAGAAACGTCCCGAGGATGCCAAAACCTGTCCCTATTTTCACCAACTCGATGCCCTTCACCGTAAGAAAATACTTGGAGGAGGGACTAGCGGTGGTTTCAGTAGCTTTAGTGACCAGAATAGGCCTCAAGAAGAAACGTCACAGCAGCATCTAGATACGAGTGAAGCCCCACCAATCACGGCAGCGCCGCAATCGACGCAGCCTACTGATCAATCAGAAAACAAAACTGGAGCTACTGCTGATGTGCTGACAAGAAAAGAAGGTTTACCTGGGAGTTTCTTTGGAGAAGGAAACGGTGAAGCTGCAAAGAAGGTAATTTATTTTACTTACCAGCTTCTTTATTTTCTTTTATGCCTCAATATCATCACTTTGACATTTTCAATTACCCATTGCATTTTGATAAACCATTTTATATGATGCCTATTGATTCTTGGGTTGGTATTGAAGCCAGAAGACATTGTGATGGAGCTGATGGAGGACCAGGGGATGCACCATCAAGGACAATCCTTGTTGGTGGATGGCTATGGTAAGATTGATGAACCTGACAGTGATAATATGGTTCACGAGGAAGATGAAGATGAGGACGAAGATGATGAAGATGATGACGAATTGGAAGAAGAGCGAAAGATGGCTTATAAAATAGAATATCAAAGACAGAATGCAAGCACTCCCAACGGAGGAGGGAATGGGGCGCCCTCCTTTCTGGCCATGGTTCAATAATCTTGGCAGCTCCACCACTGAAAATGTACCATATGTACCTATGTGTGCAGAAGCTCAACAAAATACCTAACAATTTGAGTTGAAAAACCTTCTAGCATCAAAAGCTTTCCTTATTTCTTCATTTTGTATCTCCTCCTATTTCCACTTCTTAGTCCTTACCATAGCCTTCCTTTCAACCTTCAATAATTCAGTATCGTTTTCTTCATATCCTCATTGTTTTCTTCTTTCTTCTTCTTCTTCTTCTTCTTCTTCAAAATAGCTTCGCTGATACTTAAAGTCTGAAACAGACTCTTCGATGGCAGTCCCACTTGCATTTTATCGTCACTTCTTTTCGATTTATTGATTTGTTGGTGAATAAGGAATTCCGTTTCGAAGGTAAACGGAAGAGAGATTGAATTGAGACAGAGAAAATAAGCTTGCCTATGCCAGCAGCAGCGTCAAAGGACAGAAAGAAAACAAACAAAGCATAGAGAGGAAGAGATAAAAGAGTGCAAGAAACATGGACCAATGGAGTATAGAGAGCGTATATGGTGTAAGAAGGAGAAGCAGATATTGTTTTATGTGTCAAAAGTTCTTTCCTTGATCAGTTTTTGCGTTCTCTCTTACTTGCTTGGTTTAAATTAAGGAATCAAATGAATATCAGGGTTTCCTTAGAAATTTCACTCCTTTGCTTATGAACTGTGTACTGACTTGTTCACTCCCTATTCTTTCCCTTTTAACTTTGTGATCAGTTATTATTGTCTTTTGTCATCATTCTTTCTAGGTTTTAGTCTCAGTTCAGAATCTCAAACAACAAGTATTGATGGAAACTGTTTACTAGGAAGAAATATAGGAGAAAGGGTCTTGGTCGTTTCCACCCATCCCCTTCTCCTTCCTGTTTTCTTCCTTTATTATATTAGTATTGTCATTACTACAAGCCTTAATTTGTTGCGTCAAGGTATTGTTCTTGCCTCGGTAACTGGTTGCCAGTTGCGACCATGTCATCTCTGCTACTGTTTAGTAATAATGTGCCTGTCTACAAATTCTTTATGCGCTGTTGAATCTTCCTCTTAAAACGACACATCCGTGTCCATGTGTTTGAACTGGCAATGGTTGAAGGTCATAAAGCAAAACATCCAATGATCTGTGGCTCCTTGGGGCTCTACGCCCTTAGGCACACTAACCTAGCCTTAAAAAGTCTCTATCAAAGGGGGTCTGAGAGGTTTTGTTCCTTCAAAAACTGTCAGTTAATCGTTCAGTAATGTAACGGTCTTGCTTTTCCCATCCATTTTAGCAAACGAAGACGTCATCTCATTGATGTTGACTGTTGTAAACGGTAAAACAAATAAAAAAAAAAGCAGTAAATATTAATGAAGAAAAAAAGATTAATTAAAAAATAAGTAGACAAACGCAACGAACTGAAAGAAACATGAGCTAACTTGAGGACAATTACTAATAAAAAAAAGTAAGGGATCCAGGCGGGGGCCAGGGCTGAGTGGACCGTGAAGAAAAATTCGTGGTACAATTATAACATGATAGAAGTATAACAAAAAGCGACACTTTTCTAGTGATTTATACCCGTTGGATCTACTTTTCGTCCATATAATATAATATATTAATATATATATATATATATATATATATATATATATATATNCTTTTCGTCCATATAATATAATATATATATATATATATATATATATATATATATATATATATATCTATCTGTCCAGAAAAAGATATATTCTTTATTAGTTGTCAAAATTGGTTTTTGGGGTAGAAGCTGTCAAAACATTTGGATCATATCTGATCGTGTGTATAGATATAAAATTTCACAAAAAAGGCTTTAATTAGTGGTAAATGAAGAATATATTTTTGTGAGATGTAAATCTGTGCGCTAATATTGGCAAGCAAAAAGAAAAAGAAAGAAACGAGAGCCACATATAAATACACGTAATAATGGGCGTTGCAAATTTGACAAGTAGCAGCTATTACGCATAGCACAGTGGTCTCCCATAATTCCACTCGCGATTTCATCTTTGCCAACTAGCAACGACGTGCGTGGGTTCTCTTAATCTGCAGTGGCAATTCCTCTCTTCCCACTTCCTTCCATGTATCTATCAAAGATCAAGGAGGACAAGATCTGATCTCTCACCCAAAAAGAAAGACCAAAAGAAAGTTTGATCATTCAAACCCCTGACTTGGCCTACCCATGTGCATGTTGTTTTACTACCACCCTGGCCTTCTCCAGGCACCCCCCGGACTTGCCCACTTGTTTTCCTTGCTTTGCTACCGATATTGTATATCCTTTCTTTTATGGGGCATATGCCTGTTGTTCATATCCCTATATCTTTATCCACAAGTTGAAGTACTTATCCTTCAATGTGCTGTTTTGTATGCTATTATTATGTGCATACGTATATGTGTATAGTATTCATAAAGGAATACTATTATTATGATCTTTTTGTGATAATAATGGGGATAAGAATACATCATGAATTCATATCGATGATAAAACTATACAAGTAAAACAGGTGCAGCACATGGGGGGCTGGGAATTGGGAAAGGAGTGGCCTTGGGTTGGTGACTGTGGTGTTGGTGACAGGATTTTACACATATAATTAAGGGGATGGCCCCAGCGTGTTGTGGTGTACAAAAACTTTCACCTTTTCCCCAAGCATTTTAAGTGATGAAAAGGGGAGGGGAAGAAATATATATATACATGTGATAAAAAGGAGACATAAAAACCACCCATCCCACTTATCCCATTCTTCACTTTGCTTTATTTTGGAATCAAAAGAAAATATATTTACTTCATTACTGGATTACTTAGCACATGGATAGACAATTGAAAGTGGACATGTGCGCCGGTGCGTCATGGGAAGGAGCCTTTCAATTATAGCATCAATATTCTTTCTTTTCTTTACTAGTATTTTGCAGGCTGTCTTAGCTCACAAAACTCTGTTTTCTTCTTTAAAAATGGGTATTATTATTATTATTTGATTAATATTTAGATTGTGAACTCTCTATTTCCCTTACACGCATCATGTAATCATTGAGATTAATATGTAAATAAATACAGCTTCGAAAGCAGATAGTATTATCCAAGTTCAAATATTCCTTTCCATAAAAATTAAAGATGAAAAAGATATGGTACTGCACTTTTCTTTAAGTTAATACTACCAAAGAGTAGTAGACGGCCGAAGGGTATATGTTGGCGCTCAAGTTGCCCCACCTCTTACAGTTGTATAATTAATGTATCAATTACGTATATGAGCACAATACTGCCGACGAATATGATGAAACGTTCAATTATGGAACAGTGACATGTAACACAGCTTTTAAAGTACCGAGTCATTGCTAGAAAATCAAGATGGCAGTACAAATTTAACATGATCCAATGCAAATAAGTACTGGAATATATAGCTTAACCCAAATGATAGATCAAGAACAAAATAATATATTAATTACAATTTTTTTGATATAAAAATCACCTTACTTAATACCAATAAGCACCGTTTAACATTTCCCTTAAGCTTAAGAGATCCTTTTTCAATCTTTAATTTTTTAGTTCAGACGACATTGAGAAAGTAATTAATGGCGAGACGAAACTTGTTGCTTAATTTAGAACAGGCGCCAGCGCTAAGGATTACAAGATGGTGTAAGGATTCCGGCCGAACCAGGAAATGCAAGCAGCCCACTAATAAGGTATAGTCTTTGGACCTCGGAATGAATATACCAACCCACAAAAGCTTCCAGATTGAGAATCCCCTGCTGCTTATGGTAAAGGTGGGAACGGCCTAGAAATATTGCGTATTCACTTGTTACCATCCAACTGTACACTTCTCTTCAGTTTGGTTAATGATGAAGACAAAGAAAAACAAAACCAACAATAATTTCATATGAAAGGTGAAAAAGTGCCCGTGAAAACGAAAATCTTAGAACGAAATTTTCATTGCCTCGTCCAAAACAAACATGTTTGGGACACTGGAAACATTCAAAAATGAGACTAATAAGCTATGTAAGATGTGACCTAAGAATTACGAACAACGTAATCCAACTCCTGCTTGCTCTTAGTTCTTTTCATCTTTGCCTTAAACCTTGACTTTGCCATGAGTGTCTGTACTGTGTTCATAAAGTTCCCAACAGCCATCAAAACCAAAAGGATCCCACAAAATATTACCTGCCAAAACCCAGCTCTCCATCACTAAGCATTATTTCCAAAGTATATACAACATTAATTTGACCCTTTTTTATTGCATATATGAACAAAAAGAGAAACTGTAATCAGAGAAAGCCTACCTGCCATTCAGAAACAACCCCAACGAATGCTGTATTGAGCAATAGGAGTCCAACGTATGCCTCAAAACCCTATAATCATGTTCATGAGCACACAGGAATATTATACAGTTAATTGCAATTAGTTGTGGAGAAACTTCAGAAGAAAATATCTCATGAATAAACACATGCTCCAATGATAAAAAGGCATGCTACATCAATCCTTTTCCCTTTTTGTTTTGAGGGAGAAAAAATAAAGGAAAAGAAGAAAAAGGATATTAGTACCCCCCATGCTAAGCAGGAGAAAAAGAGCAAAAAGACATAACTTGAGACAACCAACAAAAAATGAAGAACTACTTTGCGCTTGTAACCACCAACTGAGATTTTCTGCAAGATCTGGGTCATAATCTATACCCCTTATTATCCAAGCAGTTATCATCGAGAAATAATTAATGACAGGCGAGTTCAACCCTAAAGAAGCACTCACACAACCTTCAGGATGTAATTATTTTAAGATTTATATCAACAGAAAACTAAAATTAAACATTTACAGAACACCTAAAGGCTAAAACATACTCCTTAAAAGGCTGTGCAGGCACTTCAAAGAAGTTAAATAAACTATTAGTTAGCATTGGGTGTGCAAGTTCAAAGGTAAATAAGAAATTGATAGCAACAACAGATTTTCTTCTTTGCTGACTTGAACTGTAATAAATCATTTAGAAATTTGTAGTTTGAACCGAAGGTCTTAAACCCTCGGGGGTAAAGAACAACATAAATTGGACATTGTCACACACATTCTAAGCAAGCATTCGTCAAAAGTTAGCCTGCATTACCTGCATAAGGAAAAGTATAGGACATAGAACCCACAATTGTCCATCTACACCAGCTGTTTCTCCCCAGACAACATCCATTCTATTAGCCTGAAAATAATAATGCATTAACGATTAGAATTTAGAACTGGTTCCCCATTATTGTACGGATATGAAATGGAGGCATAATAGCTACTGCTCCTGGCAGAAAAAGGGTACGATTTTTACATTTTTGTAACATGCAAGGGAGATGCAAAAGAACAAAAAGGGATTCAAACCAAGGTTATAGCTAGTATGCAAAAATTATTAACATTGAACAAAGAAAACGAATTTTATTATTATTATTATTTTGATCAGCAAAACAAATTTTATTATCTGATGCAGAAAGAGGAACACCACCTTTCCCAGGGCAATACGAGTATAAAGCCTCTGGCGCTGATATCTATTTTGTAGAAGCATGGCAACTCCTTGCATCATAGCCCACTGAAGGAAAAGTTCTACACCTCTCTGCACAAGATTTACCGGTTTGTTAATCAATAACACAAAATATAATTAATGCACAAACCTAGAAAAGTGACCTGCTTTTGAGCACAATTAGGCTGTCCTTTAATCTCCCAAGTGAGACTAACTAAGGCCATAACCATAGCACAATAATGATGGTAAATCCACCTGCAAAAGTATCATTTAGTCATCACTTGGTGTTGCAAGACTAAACAGAAAAATAGGATGCACACAAACACGAACTACAGACAAACACTGACGATCAAAATTACAAGTTTTAGAATTGATAATTAAATTTTTTTTTTGAATAGTTAGAATTGATAATTAATTAACATGAGTGTTTCATAACATAGACAATACTTGTTCTCCTAGGTTGTTGTAAGCCACAATCTAGCAATATATTTCCAAACAAAACTGAGTAAATAATAAAACTAGATTAGATAAGCTGTTTCAACAAAATCATCAACACATAATAATAAAAAAGGAGATTCCACAAGATTCTTGGGGCTTCATAGCCGTAAACACAGCTTGCGAAATGATTTCAAACAATTTCAATAACCCAGATGAGATGGTCAGCAGAAAAGGATACAAACTTCTTTCCCTGCCCACCTTTATGTCAAATGAGTGCAACTGATTTTGACAGGTTGAAGTTGTAAATAATGTAACTCACTGAACAATAACCCAATACAATGCAAGTATATAATCACAAGCAAGTCAATCTCTACTCTCTCTCTCTCTCACAAATTTGGCAATGTAGCCAACCCAAGAAATCAAGAGGTTTAAAAAAAATGAAATAAGAGACTGTTTCAGGCATTAAACTGTGAGCAATAATCCAGAACCAATTTTTTATTAAAAGGTCTAAACATTTGACATCACCTGGGAAGGGGTTACATATAAATAAACCATCTATAGCACAAGACAATGGTTTCAACTGGTTCATAAAATGATTCTAATGATGTAATCAAAAGGAGAGATTTATCAAAACATAGACACCATTTCTTCCTATGCTCTCACTGAAACACCATGAGGATGTATTCCAGCTGTCAAAACTAAAAGAAACATCAACTCAAGTATTATAATGAGAAGATAGAAAATCTTTTCCAAAGTATCTTACTCACTCTCTTCCACTTCTCCAACCAACCACCCAACCACAAGCAAGCACTACATAGAGTGAACTAGCTCATCGAAGTAGTCCTAAACAATCACACAAGTTCATCAATTTCAATGTAGGAGAAAACTATTAACATGATTAATACTCCAGAAGGAAATTACAGTAGGGAAAAGGATAATTAATCTTTCGTGTATAAATATACAACAGGAGACAAGTTTCTGAATTCTCACCCACATTGTGCCTTTGTAAGCATTACATCCTAAACCACAAAAGACATAATTAAAAGCAAGTAGTGACCCTTAAAAGGGGAACAGAAAGGAGAGAAGCCATCTGATTAATAGGAGAATGAGCATCTCTTCCACTATGATCTTGGCCACAAGTCACAATTTGCATGAACTTAAACAAACTTAAAAGATATTTTGATCTCAGAAGTACCCATATCACAATCTCATCTTTGATGACGAAGTCCAATTTATACAAACAATACTAGAAAGTAAAAATGCTTGCTTTGAGGAAACATTTTAAAAAAAGATGGCATGCAATTACCATGGGCGAATATCACTTCCATTTGCTCGCAATATGTTTTCTCGCAAAGCCAAACCAGTGTAAAGGAACAGCAACCATGCCTGACATAGCATACACGCAGCATTATATCACAAACTCTGAATTGCATCAGCAACAAGTGAACTGAACCCAAACAAAAACCCTAAGAAATAATTCTCTTAATACCTGGTACAACTGAACTGGAAATGCAGGCAAGCATCCTTCCCAGATCCAAGATCTTAAAATAAGCAAAGTTAACGGAAAAAGAAGAAACAGAAATGCAGTTCTATCCTGTTGAAGGGAGATAGTAATTAGTCAGTATAAATACTGAAATTTCAAATTTTCCCTTTTAGCTTTCTAGAAATAATTCGCCAAGAACTCATGAATCCGAAACAATTCTACTACTAATTTGGGATATGTAAATATACCATAGTCGGAGGTAACTGAAATGTAAAATGAGCCTACATGTGCATATTGCGCTGAATTTCTATATGCGGGAAATGACATGCAATTGTTAAATTGAAGAACATATTCGGATCCCAATCAAAAGACAAGCAAATAATAGAATTAAGAAAAAAAAAGGGTTAAAAGCGAAGTGATGCTTACTCTGTAGCTGTTATATTCCTCCTTAACTTTCAATTGGACGTCTTTGCGGGATGCCCGCACATTGATTGGTCCCAAAAACATCCTCAGAAATCTTCCTGCAATTACCAATTACAATTAATTTATTAATTAATATCTCCAATAAAAGAAAAATTAATTTACTTCAATTTAAAAGAAAAGAGAAGAAATTATTCTACCCTGAGCTTTGGCAGGAAGAAAAGCAGCGGCGTCTCCATCGGTTATAATACATCTGGCTCTCAGTAAATCCTCTTCAAGCTGTTTCGAATCCAATTTTGTATTTTTTCTCTTAAGATTTCATAAATGAAGAAACAATTACGAGAAATTAAAAATGAAAAGGGAACATGCAAGATAGGGATTTGCCTTGTCGGCGAGCTTGGGATCCAAAAGCTTTTGAGAGAGAAGGGAATTGATCAAGGAACGGAGGCGGCGAATGGAGGATTCAAGAGAATTAGCTTTTTGGCGGAGAGATTGCTCCTCGTTCGATATCCTCGATATGAGCGAAGCGCCGGATTCTTGCAACTCTCTGGCTTGCTCCACCACTCTCCCAACTTCCTCTTCGACTTTCTTCGCCGATTCATCCACCGCCTCCATTTTCTCCTTAGATTTTTCGAATAAGATTTCTCCTTTTTTTTTTCTAATAAATAATAAATGATTGTTGGATGCTGCTACTCTACTTTGATAAGATATCTCAGCTCTAGTGTGTTTTTTTTGGGTTTGTTTGATTGTTGTAGTTTTATTGTGGAAGACAAAAGGAGAAATAAAAAAATAAATAAAAAATAGTATTTATAGTTCAAAGGTTGAAAGAAAGGGAAGGTGTGCTTTCCTTGTCTTTTGGGAAATATAATTTTCTGGTAGTGAGGGGTGGTGGAGGAAGGCGAAGAACTTAAAAGAGTTTCCTTCTCTTCTATTCTCCTCCCTGCTTTTACTATGTGGACTCTGATGTCCTCCCCTTCCTCTTTTGTCCCACACTCCCACGCAACACAAACTTATTCTTTTTATTTATTATTATTTAAATAAAATTATATGTTCTCCTCCCAAATAAAAACCCAACACTGGTATGTGCTTATATGAATGAAAATGCTTTTGGCCAAGTGTTTGAAGTATGGTATAGATCATTAGTAGTCTGTCTTGTCGACTAAAAGAAAATCCACCCAAACCTTCCATGGTTTCACGTGGCAAAACACTGATATACAAATATATGCTGTTCGAGTATAGAATATTTTCTGTTTTCATATTGCTGCTAGTACATTTTTTTTGCTCTATATCCTTCTAGCTTGCCACTAATTTGCAACTCTTTTTTTCTTTTGGGTTTTGCCTAATCAGTTTTGCTTCCATTTTCTTTTGGCTCAGCGGATTATAAGATTTGCATTTTTTTTCAGGTACTAATAAAACCAAACTAATATATAGGTATAAATATAAGGTCCAAGTTTGAATGGCACTATTGCAGCAGCCTTAGTTTAAACAGCATAGGGCTTAGCCGTCTGCGCAATTAATTGAACTTGACGACAACAGGGGGGCAGACGGGACACAACTTCGTGGGGATTAGGGAGCCCAAACCCCTAGACTTTGGTCCTGCTCTCCTCTATAGGTTCTAATTTGATCTACTATTTTTAAGATGAGAAAAATATTCTTCTCTCTTTAATTAACTTAAAACCTGGCTCTTCCTTCTTAACTTTCATCCCTTTCTCTTCTTTGGTCTCTCTGATGAAGCAAATGGGTGATGACTGTGATGAATAGTAGAGCAGCTATCTCACTCCCCGGTGGTTTACTTTCCAGAGCAACTACAAAAAGAAGCAAAGCTCAGTGCATGCCTTTTTGTCCCCTATAAATGCTTGTCCACGAGCAACATTGCTTGACTATCATCGTTCTACAGATAGAGGACCTCTCCCCCATACTATAATGGACCTAGCCACTCCAGGAAACCTAGCTAGCCCTGACCATGAACAAATGATGGTGCGTAGCCTCCTTGTTCGGAGTTTGCCATGGTCTATTGCGGTTAGCAAATTTGAAAGATATGTGGCAACTTCAACCTCACTCTTCCCACTGTCAACCACCCTGAATTTTAGTCAATAGAAGGTTGCTCACGCAAACCAAGGATTCCCAACCTCGTCAAATGCCAATCATTTTGGTAGATATCGTATCAAAGTTGTATTCACTAATTTCCTTTATATGGTACAACTTATGCATTTAGACCAATAAAAAGGAGATTATTGACGAAGACCCTTGGATGATGGGTTTTGAGTTTCATTTATTTATATGTTCGGATTCGTGCCTCTAGTAGGCTAAGTTATAATATAATGCAAGTAACTGTAAAAAGATAAAGAACAATGGCATACGAGGTTGTTGGCTTGCACTGACTAGTGAGAAAACAATTCTCCACTTGGTTGCCATTGAAAAGCTTCACACCAGTATTCAATAATCAACAGCCTAAAAATAAGAAAGAATCATCCGAATCAGAACAATCACAAAACCAAACATTGAATCGGCGAAACTGGAAAGTCTTAACTAACATCCAAGTTCAACCACCATTAGCATTGAAGATCCAAATAATATGCTGCAATGAAAAATTCAAAGCGCCATTCTAGCAACTGGGGAGCCTTTAACAATTATCTCTATCCCTACGGTAATTTACCTTGTCAATCTTTGCCATATACACATGATCAGAAATTCAACAACTGCGGAGGCGAGGGCTTAATTCTCAGTTAATGAAGACAGTGAGCGCATCTGTTTAGCTAATCCTACTACCATCGAAACAAAGACACTAACGGAGTGATTTGGAGTAAAAAATACATACTTTTACAGTACATGAATAAAATACACAACCATTCTAATAAAACCTACCCTTCACCTCTTTGAAAGGGAAAGATTATCTTGGGTGGAATCGCAGTGATTTTGGCTATTTTCCAAGAAGAAAAATAAGACAAAGAAGGTGCAAAGAGAGAGAGAGAGAGAGGGACTATGAATCTCTCCTAGCTTTGTTTTGCTGTAGCTTCACCAGTCCAGTATGTTTTGACAGCAACAAGAATTTTCTCAGGATTGAATGGTCCGCTTTCATGGTCCATGATCTGGCTCTTCCATCTCATTCCATCTGTTATACTATTAATCTTCACAAGCAGCTCCACTGAGTCCCTAAAAATAACCGTCCCTTCTGGCCTCAGAATTCGGTCCATCTCCAGCAAGATGTAAGTGATGTCACACCTTCAATGTACAAATTAAAACACGTTCAACCACAATTACAAATTACAAGATCAAAGATAGCTCATGATTGAGAATACATCCCCTCAAATATTACCTGTCCTGGTATATACTAAACAAGCCACTAGCATGGATGAGATCGTATGTTCTTGGATATGTTGAGAATGCCTCACACCAGTCCTGATACGTACCGATTAAACCTCGTTCGTAAATAGCTCCCAACGTGTTATGATCTGAATTTGCAGGGACCACATTCATGACCCACACTGGATACTTTAACAATGCTGCCGCAAATCCCCCAAGGTAAGCATTCATGTCCATTATATTCCGATATCGTCCAGTGGGTAGGAGACTAATAATTCGTTTGTAATGTTCCACTCTATCGTTCCACAGTTCATTATCCTCCCGAAATTTCTCAGCAGTGATGCCTGGTATTGAACCACTGCTAATTCTAGGAGGGACAGCAAATGCACGCTCCGGCCATTTTTCTACTGCCCCACCAGCAACGTCATCTGAGCTGCTTACTTCTGGAAGTGGGGTTATGCAAGCTTCCAAATCTCTGTACCTTTTTAGCACAAATTGACAAAAGAAAAATGAGAACACAAAAGGCCTTTTATGTCTGTGTGCCAAAGGAGGATATAAGAGCATTGAAGCACTAAAGAGAGTACCAAGCTGTGTCTGGATTGTCTGACTTGCATATGTGCGGTGTTTTAATGACCTTTTTACTTTTAATACACTCAATGTGGTTGATTGGCTTTTGCCAAACTGATAGATCATTATTTTCAATCACTTTCTTCCAGCATAGTCGTTTGGCAACATCTTCGATAGCATCTTGCTCTTGTTTTAAATCCTCCTGTGTCCTTTCCCAGCCTCTCCAGTATTTCTTCCAGTGAATAGGAGGACCAGAGAGAACCCAATAACCACCAGGCCTTAGAATCCGGTCCACTTCAGTGAGATACAAACCATCTATACCAAATGAAGGAAACCATTAGCTAATACACAACTTTTGGACCTGTAGAAGAATGAGATAGAAAGTAGTAATAGGGTCATATGATGCCTAGCTGTTGTCACATAGAAGGCAGTAAAAGGGTCATTTCCCCTTCCTTATTGAGTCATCTTCTTATTTTTGACAAAATAGCTTGAGATATAGAGATGCCTTACCGTACTTTTGCCAAGGTATCAAACAGCGAGAACAATGAGCCAAGTCAAAAGCCCTGGCTGGGTAAGGAAGCCTCTGTGAACCCATGATTCCAATCATTGCAGGAACTCCACGTTCCAATGCAAATTGAACCTGTGCTTCATGTGTATCTCTTGGAGCAATAGACATTGTCAAGACATTCCTCTTCAAGAGGTAAGCACCAAAACTTGCAACCTAACACCAGAGAAAAGAAGTAAAGGAGAGAATTAGCAAAGGCAATTAGTAGACAATTGGAGCAACGGTTATTAACATAGACCGAAAGTAGATATGCCATTGTATTGCACAAGAATCAAAAACAATTCTTGATTTTAAAAAATTTATAAACCAATTAGATAGCAACAAATTCTAAAGGATGGAAAAAAATGCAAGCAAACAAATTGTCAAAAAGGATGTTCATTGCTTACCCCGCAGCCAGTATCAACTGCTGTTCTGATGGTTCCATCAGTAAGGGGAATGAGCTGGGCAATGTCATCAATATACGCATCAGCTCCCCGAGGGAACATGGTGCCTCCCCCAGGGAATCTGAAACGATCACCCTCTACTTGAATCCAATTCTGAATTGCCTTCTCAATACTGAGTTCTCTATGAGGAATATTGTCATACCAGGCATAATCTCGGCTCTGAGGCCACTTGAAAGGGGTCTTATATTTTGGTGGGGCAGGTATAAGGCAGAGGAGTAGTTCTTCCTTCGTGGGACAATGCCGCTCTCTATATTTCAACATGTCCCGATCAAATTTCCTTCCCCTCACTTTATCTTGGCAGGGAGTGTACTCGCTGAATGACATATCACATGGTGGAAACTGACTGACTGTTTTAGAACTGCGTACCTCAACTTGATGATGGCTTGCAAAGTCCAAGTTAGTTGATGATGGATTAACTGGGGAATTGCCATCGCCTGATGTAGTGGCATTACCATCACAACCAACTCTACTGTAAACATCGGATCCAGTAGTGGGAGTAGTACTATTCTGCCAAGCTCCCAACACGTAAAACAATATGCAGAGGCCACTAACCCCTAGTATCCAAGTGAGACGTTTCCTCTTTGCTTCTAGCTGATGATGCTTTGGCGATCCACTGTACTCTTTGGCCATATCGATCTACTGCAATTATCTCATGACAGCTAATATACAAAAAGATGAAACAAAGATTAGAATCGAAACATACCACAAAGTGATAAACAAAAATATCAGCTCACATTTCTCTTATAGGATGTCATCGTAGCTTTCCTTTACAGAAAAGAAGGAAAGATACCACAAGTTGCAGGAAGGGGAAATTTGTCCAAACAATTAAAAAAATAGTTTCATTCTATATTCAATTACTTTTAGAAAAGAGTAAACAAGAGGCCAGTCAGACAGAAAGGGTGGACGTAATTTGTCCAAAGAAGTCAGGAAACAAGTGGATCATCCATAAGTGAACATATAATGGACTTCACGCAGGTAATTGTAAAGATTCATAAACTAGACTAAATATAACAAAAATTAAACAAAGACTCTAAAGCCGTCCAGTTGACAAGAATAAGGTGACTAAACAGAACAAACAGAGGAAAGACAGAGAAGAGCATAAGAATTGAAGCGCCTTTAAGGGAATCCAGGCACCAATATTATGATTTTTACCGTATATTAAAGAACCTGAAAAGGAAAGGCACTAAAAAACAAGCATCTCAACGTCCATGAAAATGATTTACCAAAATAAGTCTAATAACCCAAGTGCCTAACAGAACACAGCATCAGATCCACTAAAAAGAAAAAAAAGAAAGGGAAATCATGGAGCACAGAAGTCCTTTTAGAAACTTGCAAACTTCTTACAATAAATGAACTTTGCAGAACCTTTTCTCAAGGGTTATCGTTTTCATCATTCACAACATATTAAAAAGAAAGAAAACCCTGCCCTTGGGAGATATTCAGCATTAAACATACATGGCAGCAGTGAAAAAAGCTCACCTTGTTCTTTTTGTTTTGGGAAAAGACGAAATTTTGGTACCCAAAAAAGAAACAGGAAAATACCTGAAGAAGGTGATCTGGTTCTGTTGAGACTTTCAGACACTCCAAATATGACGGTATCTGTAAAAAGTGTAGCCGGAACTTATAAATAAATAGATAGAAAAAAAAAAAGGAAAAAGCTAATAAAGTAAGAAAAGAAGGACCAATTAAGTAGCTAAGAAAAAGCAGGTAGACATTGGTGCAGAAAAAAGGTTAAAATAATGGAATACCATGAAAGAGGAAAGTATAAGATCCCCGCCATTACAGGAGTTGGGGACTGTTGTTATTTTTTGATAAAAGAAAAATGATGCTACCAAGAAAATAAGTAGTGGACTGGATAACATGTGTTTACGTAGTATCCTTGAGGGTTTTTATCTCTTTTTGAAATTTTTTCGGGGAATAACCAAAAATGGACTGAAGTGAAGGACAGAAGGAGAGATGAGAGATCTAAGAAAGCGTGGGATTTGGTCTAAGAAAAGACAAAAGGCAAGTGGAAGAAGTTGAGCATTCAAAGGAGAGTGACCAGCCTCATTTGTCTCTCATCCATCTCCATTTTCCTTGCATCTTCATTTCCATTCATTTATTCCCTGCTTTTTAGGTTCCAACTTCAAAAACTTTAACATAAAAGAAAACCCTTTTCGTTTTAAAATATTATATATCCATCTGGAAACGTGGGGTGGGGAATTGGCTCCAACTTTTCAACAAGCAAAGACCCACCATACACAATCGTAATCAAGGACGGCGCTTTTCTTCTGGACTTTTTTGGCAAACAAAGAAAAACAGAAGCAAAGAATCAATGAAAGGGAAACATCAACCAGAACAAGTTGAGGCGATAAGTACTGATCGTCTACGTAAAGTTCAGTCGCCCATATATTTCAGACTAAAAGCTCGGGTATGGACTCTATGATGTCCAATCAACTTGGTATTTAGGTAAAGATTAAAGATTTAGCAAGTAAAGATGAATTGTTGTGTAGCCAGATCAAAATTGCAGTGTATAAAAGTAGAAGTGACAAAGGAGTCACGTTGATGATTCGATAAACCCAAAACGACCGAATCCATAGCTCAGCTATGATCCTTTTTATCTTTTTAAGCTGTGATAATGATGTCGCGAGTTTGGCCTCTCGGGCTTGGAATTAATAGTGTCAGGGCTGCAACACTTTACATGCAACGACGACTTTGTAGAATCTAATACTGACTAATACTGATACGACATCATTCCTTGCCAAAAATAATAAAATAAAAATTGAAAAGAAAAGACCTAGCTAAAGTGGAAAAGAACCAAGGAAGTTGGTGGACAGTGGCCACGTTGCACTCCGACTTTTTAGTCAAAAGTGCTTTCCGGCTTGTCGTGTTTTGCGTCGTAGATAATACTAAATAATTTGTCTTTGTCAAAAGGCTGAAGGTGTTTGCCATTCAGCAAAACGGCATTGGTGCTTTAATTTTACAATTTTCGTGATTTTGTCTCTCAAAGCACACTCCCACGCGGGGGAAGCAGGACGCATCCTATGACTTGCCTTGTCTTGACGCCCCCACTTCACCTCTGGAAAGAAGAAAAAATTCTCACCTGAACTGCCTAATCAATTCAACCTCCTCAGCCAAAAAGGTGCAACTGCAACTTATTGTCCCTTTCGCCCTTGTCAACCAAACCATATATATATATATATTGAAAAGTATATGGTTTAATTGAGTTTCTCATTGCTTATTAGCATTAGTAAACAAATTACATTCAATATTCATTCAATTCACCGAAATTGACGTATTTACAATTCCAAAAACATGTCTTCCAAAAAAGTTTTTAAGAAAAAAATGAAACTTCTACCTTAAAAATTTCAAATTCTGACAGACAAGATTTATGAGACAAGGAAAATTATGTGACCTGATAAAATAAAACCCATAATTCAACATACCTTTGAAGGAAAGAAAAAAAAGGAAAAATAACAATACCTAGATTTTTTTTTCTTGCTCAATGGAAAATTATCTTTAACATATATTCCTAGGCCTCATTTAGGTTGGCGATTGCTGGCAACAAGTTGCATGTGTAGCATGCAATATAAGATTTGCTTCAGAGTAGCAGACCAAGGTTTGTATTTTCCTTAAATCGCCGACAAAATTTATTAATCATCGAGGCTCACAATTCACATACATGCACACTGACAGTACTTCACCACTTTTCAATTCAGGGTCTTAGACTTAGGGTGATGGATGCATACGAAATAAATTACATGTAGAAAGCCTGGTCAGGGGTCCTTCGATGACTACAGTCTACTCATTTATGTTACAACAAAAAATGGAAGCAGAGAACAGTAATTCCTATACAATAGCATATAAATCATTGCATCCGAGTCCAAACCACATGCTGCAGGCGGCTGCGAGTACAAGCAAACGCATCATAATTTACACACATTGGGACCCCATTTCATGTAACCCACATTGAATTTCTACTAGGGACTAGCGTGTACAACGGGAAATTCCTGCACTTTAATCTCCTCACCAACGAGGGGCCTTCATGCATGCCCAATGGTTCAGTTACTCCCCCAATCTCTCTCTGGTCAATCAGTGGACTTTAGGGTGTTTCCAGATTCCAATGAAATGGCTTTTTAGGGGCAGATGGCCATTCGATGAGTCAAAAAGTTAATTCCTGAGGAACTTGAACCATAATTACCCGATATAACAACACAATCATAATCAGCCGAAGCAAAATGAAGATGGCTGCTTATGATACCATCAGGATATGCTACTGACCAGCTTCTTGAATTTCTGAGAAATTGTGTGCTGGTTCTTGCTGTCATAAACTTCAATTAATGCTTGTAGAGCTTTGGATATCATCGCTTTCTTTTGGTTGCCAATAGAATCATTTTCAATCTCAGGCTGAGCACCTGTCTTCCTCAGTAAGGAGCATAGCATCTTAAACCAGTCCTCCAAAAAAAATGCTTTCTGTCACAAAAGATGAGGATAAGCCAGATTAGAATAAAGTGCTAGTATTTGATTTTGAAGAAGCAATGTTCTTAGCAGTTAAATGCAAAAATTGTACAAACATTGGCCATCCATTATAGTGGGCCCTACATGCAACCCACGGGACCACATATCAAAAAATGACAAGGACTCCTTTATTGCAAGCTTCCAGTTATGTGGGATATGGTCCACTAAAAAAGGAACATATATAATAAATTCAAAGCAGAGGTGGCATCTGGGCGCATCAGGTCATTTCAAGTTACATTATATTCAGATCATTGACTTTAGCATCAATTTCGGTTTGGACAGCTTGGCTGGTCTCCCAGGTTCCCGTTAAAATTTTACTTTGCAAGCAGATAGCAATTGAGTTCTGGTCAAGGTTGGATTCATGCTTAAGTTCGGGTTATTGACCTTTTTCAGTAATTCAGGTGGATTTGTCCAGTTAGCTTATGCCACCTCTACTTTATAGCAAGTTAGATAAACGACAAGAAGATACACAAGGACCATCATTTATCAGAATGTTATTACATTTGCAAACACTTAAACATGATGACATGGCACGGACAATATATTGTGCACATTAATTAGCTAACAATTGCACTTTTTCAGCAAGGATCAGAAACATCAATGAGCAGTTCTAAAAAAAGAAGAATATAAAATGGAAAACAATTCCATAAAAGCAATCACTAAAGAAGCTGGGTATAATGTTCATCTAATGTCAACACTCAGGCTACAATGGTAACAAATTTACAGAATCTCCAAACAAACCTAAAATCATACAAATGCTAGCCTGTAAAATTGTTTATAAACACATTTCTCTAACAGCAATTCTACACTTGTCCGACAAAACCTCTAAGTTCCTAAAATATTCATGTTTTTAAGAGTGGCAAGCTCAAGCAAAATGCTGAAGTAACTATTGGCCAAATTTATTAAGAAAACCTCTGCTCCTAATGCTTAAAAGTTAATATCCAACAGAAACTTTGTTAGGCCAAAGCCTCAAGTTACGAAGGTCTGTGTGATTGTTTTAAATCTTGAAAAATTTTCACTCCATGCAAAGTGCTAGAGCGCTAAAGCTCAATCCAGATCACTCCTTCAAAAACCAACCTTGATGAGACCAAGCATTTCAAAGTGTCGCCTTTTTCCATTTTGAAAGTGAGAAATCATCAATAGTAACAATGAAAACTACATGACAGACATGACTGCATACAAAGGTTCATTGAATTCATTCATAGCATTCGTGAACATCAAATAAGGTTGGTTAATGCTTACTTTGACAAGAAAATCTTTCAGAGGTTGGTGATCAGTTGCTGAAGCAAGGCTAAGAACATGCAACATGGTTGAAGTTAACTGCAAGAGGAAAAGAAAATCCAATTCATGATTAGACATGGTTGTCTTATTCAACTTGGAACACAACAAAAGCCTTTTTCTGAATATAATTAGTTTAAATGATGTAATTTATTCTAAATTTGTCATGAAACTTCAGATTCACAGGAATCCATATGGCTATGCAAATTTCTTCTCATAATTTCACTTGATGTAATACCATATCATCCACTGACCTGGATTAGATAATAAGCATTTGTTTAACAAGTGCGGAAAATGAAATATTCTCTAAGCTGTGTTCTATCATTTCAAAAGACTTTCTCATATGCACAAAATAACCTGCTTCTCAAGCGCAACCCTATATTTGAAACTTGAAGGCACTGAAATTTGGTCTGAACATAGATTCTCCACTACATGCTCCAGACCTTGGATGATGTCTGGGAAAGATTTCCCATAATCTGCATCAAACAAAATGGAAACAAAGTGAGCAATGTCACAAATCCAGCTTTAAACTTTCAAAGAATATGAACTATTCTGACAAAAGGTCCCAGTCAACAAGTCTAAGATTAGGCGTAAATAATGATTGAAGGACCCATCATTGATTTCAAGGCAAAACAAAACCACAATTACATCATAACCATGATAAACAGTGAATAGTCCTACTACTCACCAAGTGCTGATGCTGGCACAGCCAATGCAGCAGCAGCTTGTATCCTGATCTTGAAGTTCGAAGAATCGCGTAGTAGTAATAGTAGAATACCAAAAACTGATGGAGCCCTGGCAAAAATGTGTACATGCATAGTTACAAATATATCTCAATTAAGTATCACAAATTGTAAAAGGAAAACAAGTTGCTGATATAAACAAAACATGTGAAGTGATCTAGGAACTAATTAACTCAAATAGTTTGCAAGACCTTCAAATTTTTAGCTGAAAATATATTAACAGCAAAGTGTTTTTACTGATGAAACCAAAAGAGAAAATGAAATATTTCTTACAGGGTTTGCAGACAGTAATTATATATTTATATGTGTAGAGGCAACAAAGAGTGAGGATTCTATGATTATCACTTATGACTGGATATATTCATGATAGGCACCAAGGAATCCTTGTACAGGTCTAAGTGTCAATTTTGTTTTTTGGTTGCCCACTTCTTTTAAGCATCCATTATCATGCACAAGAAGTAAACATTCACAAACACTCAAGTTAGGCCGGAAAACATAACTTAGCACATAAACTCAAGCTAGCATGATTGTACAAATTACAAAGCTCAAAAACACAAACATACAAATTTAAACCAAAAAATTTAGATCCATTTCTTTTCCATTTAATTAAAATTAATAGGCTAGATTAAAAACAAAGTAAATGAAATCCTTTTCTTTTCCTATTTTAAGGGAAAAAAAATTATAAGACAAGATATTTTATTTCTTCAGAAGAGGGATTGAGGGGTTTACTTGTAGTTGTTTAGAAATGGAAAAAAAATAGTTTAATAGTGAACATTTTGCCTCAGGTAGAAAGCATAGCAAATAGCAGGTTTCTATTTCCATTTACAAAATAAAACCATAGATAATTATTGGGGAGCCAAGCTACTTTCTATCCTTGATCATCATTCAAAACACAGGGTTACTAGCTGCAAAACAAAGAAAACAATTCTGCAACTTCCTCCTCTGATCAAACTGGAATGTGGAGGTTTTTACATGTAGGTTTGCCTAATCCCATGACAATGAACACTGAGGCCAGAATACGTTTGGACTTTCCTTACACATGCCCAAGCTATGTAAGATAAAATTGCTCATTCATAATTTATCCAACCATTTTGTTTTGACCAACTTATGATTATTGTTAACAACAGTATAGATCAAACTGTCTAGCAAAGAATAGGCAAACGTATAGGGGCAGTATTTGCAAGAATGTAAGCATGAAGAATTTAGCATCATTATACCAATCCATATCTTGCAGTTGTATTGTCTTATTCAAAAACAGGTTGCTCAGCGCGTGACAGACATTCCATTGAACCTGGTCGATGTAACG
This sequence comes from Theobroma cacao, assembly GCF_000208745.1. Classification (NCBI taxonomy): domain Eukaryota; kingdom Viridiplantae; phylum Streptophyta; class Magnoliopsida; order Malvales; family Malvaceae; genus Theobroma; species Theobroma cacao. Next base: position 30,665,498 of record NC_030852.1, read on the forward strand.
TCAGAGTCAAGTACAGAGCATAGTTAAACTAACATTCAAAAATGATTATACGCTCACACCAAGTTGAACTCAATGTTGTCCAGAAAACTACAATGCAAAGTAATACCTTAACATTTCCAGTTGTAACACAAGAAATAAATGCTTGCACCATACTCTCCAGCCGATGCAAATCCTTCAATGATGCTGGGTCATCTCCATCTACAGCTTTTGGATCACTTCTTGCTGACAACATAATAACATTGTTGCAAGTAGAAGAAAATCCTGTATTCACCACAGGCTTATTGTGCACACATGATGAACTTGAATATCTGACAAATCTTGCAAGATTTCCCAGAGCCCTCACTGCATTTGATTTGATCTAATAGAAAGAAAAAGAAAGATAAAAGCTGATAAAGTGGCTAATTACAATCTCTTCAAGAATACAAGAACTTCATAAACTATCACTTTGCTGAGTATTATCTAGTAATTACCAAAACCAAGTAACACCTAACTTCTGAGAAAACAGGATGCCGAAATTAATTAGCGAAAATATATGAAACCTAGAGCAGCAAGGTCAGCAGTCTGCCATCATGGAAAATGCTGAACACTTGATATAAACCATGATATATAATAAACATATATTTATACAGTTAAATAGATAGTTCAATGAAACAGATATTCTAGGACACTATCTAGACAACCTTGACAATAGCATTTCAATTGTTCTTGGGCTAATATAAAGAAATCCAAATAAAATGATTCATAATTAACCGACCCTACAAGTTTAAGAATCAAGTTTATTGAGAATAATTTTCACTAACAACAAATCAATATTTACATAAATGGCATCAAGATGAAATTAAGAGATGATGTAAAAGCAACAGAAGATGAGATCCAAAACTAATATATATACATACATACACATATACACACCCACACCCTATATATTTTCCAATTTGGTAAAAGGAGGGACACCCTGCCCTTCCCTTATTCTCCACCCATCTTCTCCCTTATCTTTCTCTGTGACTGAGTACATTACCCAATTGAACTTCTGGCAGATATAAAGCTAGAGCAAGAAAACTCATGAAAGCATAGATATATTCCAAGAACCGAAATACCTCTATTCTAAAAACTGAAATAACTCACAAACATACAAGATTTCTGGAACAGACACAAGAAGTTGTCAACAACAGCTCAAGCATACACAGCAAAGAAGGCAAAAAGTGTACATCAAATTCCTATCTCATAACACCTCCAAGTTATCTTTCACACCAATCTCCCACAAATTATAAAAGGTTATAAAATGCCTACAAACATATATACCTTGTCCCCATCCTTCGTTAGATGCAAAGCACACTCAGTTAACAACTCCACTAATTGGGAGTTTGTGTCTGAATCTGTAACAGTGTCCAGAAAAGGATAATTAGATACTTGCAACAACCATAGTTATCATTATCGTATGATACGCGATACGTATAGTGCAATGCGATACTAGTAAAAAACAATACATATCTATAACTGTATCGCATTTGATCAAGTATCGAAAGTGCATCATACGATACGCGATACATATCTTACGATATGGGCATATCGTACAATATAGTTGATACACTTTTTATAAACTTAATAATTTTTATTATTTTTTTCAAGTTGAAACATGAAATTATATTTTATGAGTTTCAATCTTTAGATTTTAAACAAAAAAATACTAAAAAAATTGAATTCCCTTTTAATTTCAACATAATAAATGTTTTTTAATTTTTAATTAATGAATTAATATGAAAAAATATATATTTTATTAAAAATCTATATTATTAAAGAATATGTTGAAAGTTTAAATTAAAAAAATAATCATCTTTCCAATTATTGCCCTATAATCTTCAATTATGTTAAAAAATATAATATTTTTCAATTTTTTTCTTTATTTTATATGTATACATGTTATTTATAATTAATTTTAAAATTTTTTACCATATCTTACAATACGATACGATACTCGATACAAAATAAAAAGATTTCACTACACGCTATGTATCTTGATTTAACAACTATGGCAACAACATTAGCATCAAATATAGCAAATTCAAAAATAATTCTATCAAGCCAGAAAGCCACCTATAGACTGTTTTAAAGGAAAATCATTACCAAAGTGACGGAAACAATCACATATGTTCGCCAAAGCCCAAGAGGCTGGTATTCGCACCTGCAAAAGCATTCATAAGTGATATTTACATTTGAATAAAAAATTATATAAATGCCCCCTTAAGATCTAACTCAAGAACAGTATGAAAATATACCGAGACCACTGGATCACGAGTGTTACTCTCAACAGCATGGATAAACTTGCCAAGGATCTCTGCACTAAATAGTTTAGGCTCTTCATAAACTTTTCATTCATGATTTTTACACATATTCAACCAATTAAAAGATCATAAAAGATCGTTTAGCAACATCATAGAATCACCTCTCAGAAATCTTCTGGAAACATGAGACAACACCAATTGCTCGACAAGCAGCCGACCTGACTGAAGGAACCTCATCATGCATAGCAGCACTGATCTACAATGTTTTTGTTTTCCCAAACATAAAACAAGGAGAATTTGGAGTAAACATTATGTAAGTTCACCACAAAAAGGAAAAGGAAAAAAAGTTCAGGCTTGAATTAATGATATATCAGGACTTACTAAAGAAGAAACAACAAATTCCTGATTCCCCTTTGGAAGAGTGAAGAATACAGAGGAAGTGATTCCAGCAAAACAGGTTACTGATGCGGTTCGAACCTTCCAGAGGAAAGCAGCAGTTCAGTGTAATATACAGTTATAATAGAACACTTAGAATCTTGTAATAAGATTACTTACCACCTTCAATAAAATTGAAAGAGATAATAATCACAATGTAAAAAGTGAAACCCCCAGTTTCCTCTAACTCTTTGGTATTCTTCATAAAAAAATGAAAATTAATTTTGAGTCCAAAAATGATTCCAATTTGGATGGTTTTTACCAGATAGGGAATTCAAAAAATGACAGACAATAACAAGCTTACCCCTACAGAGTTTACAATCACGTACTTTAACCCTAAAAAGTGTAGCTTTCACAAACAAGTTTCTGGTGCTTAAGCAGTTAAACTTCATTACTTCACCAATTAAAAGGTTGCTTTTACACATAGCACCATTGGCCATCCACACTAAATCAACCAGATAATCCTTAAGCTTCTCCTAGAGTTGCCGGAAAGTTCAGAATTTTCATAGTCAGATGCAATTCCATCCAACATTATGGTGTTTTAGCTTTTATTTATTTAGCTACTCTGAATTAGGAGGATCCTTTACTCATTGACATAATTGGACTACCAGAAGTAAAGATTCATAGGAGAATTGCTGCATCCACCTCTAGTTTCATATAGAAGAACAAAAACAAAATAATGATGATTATGATGATAATAGGAATCGAAAAAAAAAAAATCAAGGGAAGTCAATAAACTTAGCTTTGAATAAGCCTTAGTCTGCAGGCACGTCAGTAGTTAGGAAACTAATAAAAAGGGTTAAAAAATAACTAACCATTGCAGAAGCATGCCATAGAATGAGAGGCATGTGATTCTCAATTGTCTCAGCCCACTGCTCAATTCCTGATGGATTAGTATCTTCCACACTCTGAGGTGCATATGATGGAGCTGATGATATTTTCTTAATCCTTATGCAATCAGAAGTAAATGGGGTATCCAAAAATTTTTCATCTGAAAGATCCTCAGTTCCTTTGAATCCTGATATTGCACGAAGGCATTCATCCAAAACCTGAAGAATGAAGTAACATCAAAAGTTATGAATCAAGTGTCAAGTCTAACAAGGAGAAAGAACTAAATCAGAAATGAAAACTTGCACACACAACTACCACATGGAGAAGGGCATCTTGCCCTATTAGGTACAAAGCTCATGACATAGTATCAAAAACTGAAACTCCCTAATATCTAATATATCTAATATCTCTGACAAGAAGAATCTGCCAGCCTTCCACAGGTTTGGTGCACAGGATGTGTTTCTGGAGTTTTCAGACCATTGAAATCCTAATGAACCACAACAAAAATGATACTAATGCCTTTGAAGGGTATATTCAAAGGGATCTAATCTGAACTGTCACTTGATCACAACAATTATGTTCACAAACATACAATAAGTCATAAATTAAAAATTAAACAAAAAAAAGAAATGATATGACAATGGATATCTTACCTTTATAGCAGAGGTAACAATTTTTTCCCCAACAAACAAAACAGTATTTCCAGCTTGTTCCTTCCAGGTCTTTGTTGGAATTTCTGCAGAAGCTTCTCTCAGAAATTTGTGAACAATGGCAGAAATTTGTCCCCAACATGCTAGCATTAAGTCTGGGTAATTGTGTGACAAAGCTCTAAGGGCCTGGAACACGTCATGCATATATCACTACGTGTAGGACAGGTATTCTCAATTTAAAGCACTGAAGAAGTATTCTCAAAATCTCAATTGAATACACTCAATTCTCAAGTTTAAATATCAAAAGGTCAAAAATCGAAACCTAATGCCAAGTTTAACATAACCTATATATATATAGCCTAGGAAAATAAAGCCCACTTAAATACCAAGCAAGCCAAAAAAAGAAAAAAAACACAAACAAGCAAGCCCACAGAATAAATTAAATCCTGTTAACTAAATTTATGCCTAGAAGAGACATTCTTCCAAAACTTGCAATAATAACCTCCATCATATGCTTCTCCAAACACAGCATTGCACAATCATAAGAGCAAAAAGTATCTATTGGATGTACCAAACAAATATATATATATTCTGGAAGATCCCCTTTTTAATCTTGAACTGTCTGTTTTTGTCCAATATGAACAAAAGCTCCCAAAGACATGCATGCATGAGCACACACAAACATGCTCACTTAACATAGAAACAAACAAGCATTATCTTCACAATCAACTTCATACAAGGTTCATCAATTCTATTGCACTGATACTACATTTATCATTTATCAATCCTGTGGCTCATTACACTTACACATGATCTCATGGCCACTTTAGCTTCCAGTATTTCATCTATATTTGCTTTAACAAGCAGATAATTCAAGCTTAGGCAGCTTAGCTTGAAACAGCATATATCATACATTCTATGAATATGAGATACCAAATTGTCATGATGTCACCGAAGAACAAGGAAGTACTAACTGGAGAAAAAATGGAAAATGTGCTAACAAGGCTCAGTGATACAAAATGATTGCATGCTCAACCACAGGAGCTTTCGAAAGCCACCACAACTCAACATAATTAATCAACACACTAAATGCTCATAGCTTTACTTGAAATTACCTGAAGTGCTTCAAAGCATATTGTTGGGTTGCTTAGCCGCTCAGAATGTTGAAGTAATGTAAAAAGAACACCTGACTTCTTCTCAGCCTCCACAGAACCTGGAATATCGCTTCAAATGGTTTTCCAAGGTCAAATTAGCAAATATTTTGTAGCAGAGAGACAAAAAACACTTGTTTCTCTAAACAAGATTTTGATTATATGATACATGCATACAACTCTAAACTTAGGACAGAAAATTGGCAATGCAAAACTGGACATGGAACCCATACACCCCGAATAATTTATTCACATCAAAGAAACTCTCAACAGTAAATAAAAGAACTCAAGTGTTTATTATCCTTGTTCACCAAATAAAAACCAAAATAGTTACTACATATTAATGAGACATGTTCTCATTCAGGTCTCGACGCAATGTAATAACATAAAAAACTCCAATCACAAATGAGATAGTGCATCAATTTGTCCTCAAGGAAACATTTTCACGAACCACGTATGAAATGTTCGGCAGGGTTTTGCTTCCCAAAATTGGGGAGAAGCAGGGCATGACCAGCTTTTATCCTCAAACCTCTCTCATATGGTGTCCAAACACTTAGGAGTGACATATATGTATGGAAGTTTCAACATTTGAATTAGTGAAAACCTTATTATAAGACACAAGAGTATGAATGCATGCACAAGTTGGATAAATAAGGAAAGCAACAAAAGTCAAAAGCATAATTTTTTTATGAAAGATATAGTGACGATATAAAAAATTTGAAGAAAGAAAAAAGTTAAGCACTAAGAACAGAAGTGAAGAGTAGAGTTGATCCCTATGCCTCCCTCTTAGTGACTCTTTCACTCCAGTGTTCAGTCACTCTAATTTCTCACTCCTCACCACAGCATGAGATGATGTTATAAAAGCGTATTACCAGCTCCATGCTTTTACTTCTATTACCAAAGGTATAAGCAATCGGTATAATGCTCTTTAGTAACCTCGTTGATATGAAATCAATCTCAACAAGAAGCATGTATGATTGGTTTCACAAGCTGAAATCCATCTCCTCCTCTTCCACCACAACCCACCCCCCACCCCCCCTTTTCCCAAAAAAAAGAAAGAAACAGGGAAAGACAACCTGAAATGAAAAAAAAAATTTGCCAAACAGAAGTGAGCTAACCTGTTGACACTTCCTCTAAAATCATTTCTTTGACTTGGATCAAAGGTGAAACTGATAAAGCAGCTGTTAAACAACTGATAGCAGCAACCTAACAAAAGAGGTAAGATCTGATATAGTTATATGCACAACCAAAAATACCTAAATGCTACCTATCCACACCAGTGAAAGAGATGTGGGTTTGGGGAAGAGTGAAGCAAAAAATAATAAAAAATGATTAAAAACCCCTAACCTGCAGACCGGTCTGATCACTTTTGAATGGAAAACCTGCTTCAATCCTTGCTTGCAAAGACATAATTACTTTTGGCAACAACTCTATGGGCATTCTTGAATATCTGTGGAATTATGAGCAAAATAAGCAATAAATCCAATATACATGTGCAAAGCTTTTCTCAAAAGATAAAGGAGGCAACACATGAAGTTAATGAAGGCATGAGTACCAGCGAATCAGTTCATATTCAAGCATCTAAAAGCATCCAATAAGAACCGGACTGGATTTTTGTAAAGGATAGAAACTCAGATTCTTATTCACCATTCAAAAATTTTCGCAAATCAAATTCATAATAAAGTCCAAGTAGGCCTTTGAAAATGAAATGATTGAAGTAATTGTTTGTCCTTATCAGTTTAGGGAATCGCAAACCTGTACTAAAGTGGATTACAAATATTACGAATGAGCGCATTTATGTACATCACTTTCCATGCACACAATGAAAGCATAACCTACCTTAGTTTCCAAGATAATTACCAGAATATCATGATATTAATAGTATACAAAATAAAATTAGAAGAAGAAATGAGAGACAGAGAGGGTGGGAGGAGGGGATAATAGAGACAAGAAAGGAAAGGAAATAAGTGGAGGAAAGATTCACTCACCAATCTCATAAGTTACAAAATTGACTTTGGAATAGTCCTATAATCCCTCTTCACTATCTTTCTTTTTGTTCTGTATAGGTTTGGTCTCTCCTTCTTTTATCTCTCGAAGTATAGATTACCTAGCTTACAAGGTTCCCCAAGGTTCTACTACTCTCAAACACCACCTATGTCTTATTTTGCCACTTAAAAAGATTCAACATATCAGTGCTCTTATAGTGATAGAAAACTCTTAATAAATGCACATGATCAGTCTGAAAACAAGGTACCGCTTCATAAGAATATAAATGCAACAGAAAGCATTAATTGCAATACAACAAATTGTCAATTAAAAAAGGAGGGAAAAAACTAAGAATTTTAACAAACATGAGAATGCATGATAAGGAAGATTCATACGGTGTGCACGATATCAAGAGCATGAGAATCTTGAATACCAACACCAGCAACCGACTATTAGTTTCATGCTGAATTAAGTATAGAATACCTACATCACAAAGGAGAGAGACACAGATAGTACAATAGATAATTATATTAGATAACAGCAAGAAACACAGACTAGAAAAAACAAAAGCAAGCACAGTCTGCATAAAATTAATTATACTGCACAAAACAATCATTTCTAGTACCAGTATGAAGTTGCATTAGTATCTGGCCAAGTGAACTAGAAAGTGCCATAAAAGATTCGCATTTAGTAGATTCCTTGTATTCTGCTACCTGCAGAAAAACAGTAGCAGGCCCATCCATCATGACAGCCAGAGCTGAGGCCGATGCCATCCGTGCCTAGGTATCACAAAATTGCAGAGTAAGCAAAGAAGCATTGCTGAGGTTAAGGTAAATGTCTGCCAAATAGATGATGTAAAGTCATATATAACCATGAAAATATCCATGCCATCATAATCCAATGATTGTCAACTAAAATTAAGAGCAAGGCCTCGATGATAAATAATTGGCCAAGAAAAATGGATGTTAAGAAAAAAAAATTACCTACAAAAAACAAAAGTTGTACCTTTAAGTAAGGATCAAATAGCAAGGATGCCATCAGAGTGGCTTCAAATTTCCTGCAATTGGCAATGTGAAATAAATGGAAAACGAAGATAATTTGCTAAAGGCAAAGAAAAAGGAGCATAAATCTATGGAAAAATTAGCTCATTGAGATGAAGAGTGGATTGCATTGCCTTGGTTGTAGTACATCATTGGTTGGCAAAAGCATTGTCCATTGAGCTGTAAAGGATTTAGGATCAGCTTGACAAAGATCCTTCACCAGAAACACACACAATCAAAGAAGCCCCAATGAGAAGTATTCAGTGTCAATGATCATTCATGAGTACCTTTCTGCATTAATGACCAAAACGAAGCCAGGAAATGACACCCAGCAACATAAAAAACTAACAAAGACAAGCAGCTTCCATGGTTTGACAGCATCAAACTCGCATTAAGTTAATCCAAGAGTAGCAGAAAGCAATATCACAACAACAAAAATACATAGTAACTCAAAGCTATGTCCATACAAATCATAGAGTAGAATCTAGATCATAGTGTTGAATTACGAAATTTGAAACAGCTGGATACTTAAAAAAATTCCAGCACCAACAAAATGATAGTTGTATACAGAAATGCTAAAGACCCCATAAATTATTAGGAAGGACTTAAAACTTTAGGGTGGATAAAATAGTATTTCATTTATTTTTGAAAACCATGTAACACAACTAACTGTAAAAGGTGATTTAAGCTGACTTCAAGGTAAATGCCCTTCCCAAACTAATTCTATTCTGACATAAGAAATCTTAAATACACAGAATATCAAATCAAACAAAGAAAACAGGCTAAAAAAACTTGGATCCTTCCATGCTGTATCAGTGCAGAATTCATAGTCATTACTAATGTCAATTCATATGACTGATCAGTCAATTTAACAATCTAGAATACAAAAAATTATGCGCAAAAAGACTCAATTTACACTGCAAGATCAAGGTTTAGGTATCATACTCATGGTGCTGTGAGTATTCCTGCTAATTCCTAAATCATAAGGAAGAGTCGCCACATTTCAAAGTTTTTCCACATACTTAATAGGGAATAGTCAAAAACCACCTAGAAGTAGGCTATAAAACTGCAGAAACCTTGGTTTACCTAAACATCAAAAGTGAGTCACAAATAAGAAAGAAATATGTTCTAAATTTACCTGTACACAAACAATAGCAGATACTCTAACCTTCGAGCATCGAGAACTATTAATGTCATTAAGTGATCCATCATTGTCACTGTAATCAGAATCTGACGATGTAATATCAACCATAGAAGAATCGTGATCAGAAGAACTCTGAGCATCCTGAGCTTTAGCCTGCCTCATATTAAAGCCCTCCTTTTTACGCAAGTGCGGAGGCCTATACGGAGTATTATTTGTTTTTTTAGGCTCTTCTGAAGTCAACTTAAGACTCAGTGAACCAGGTTCATTCTCCTTGCTACCAACAGCAGCACACATGAGTTGGGGTCCACCAGTAAGGCCATAAACAAAAAACATTCGCAAGGATGCCACAAAACCAGAAACCTGCAAGTACATTTTACATTCATGAAGTAGCAAAGACAAAAAAACAATTAAATATTTATGAATTAATATTATGGCTGTAAAGTATAATGATTTACTTACATGTTCAGAAATCGAACCTTTAGGATCCATTAGAACCAAATGAAGGCAATGCAGAAGAGATACATAAAACCTGCACACAACATGAAATATTGTTTACCAATACATGAAAGAAAAATATCAGTTTTTATTTTCTCAATTTCTCTTCATTGGTTATTGGAGGAAAGAGTCATACCTGGACATGACAATGTCTTCAACAACCAAATTCTTGGATGCTAATGAGTCCATCATCTTCCTAAGAATCTAATTCAGAAAACTCAATCTTAGTGACACATTCATAGATGCCATTAAAGCCAAGTAGAGAACTTACCTGAATAGTTGATTGCCAAGTATCGACTGGAAAAGATGAACCAGTCCTTGAATATACTTCACCAAGCATAGTAAAGGTGGTAGTTTGAACTTCCCATAAACTACCATACCGTGGTGATTTCTTTCCCATTTCAATAGCACTCTTTTGATTGCCACTTGGACGATACAAGGAGATTAAATCCACGTGTGAACGTGCAATGATGTGAAGAAGAAAATTTACCAACTGAATATCATCTGACAGAGAGCATTTCCGTTGGTTTGCACTCACAAGATATCTGGGAAATAAAAAACTTCAGAATTTACGCAAGCATGAAAAAAAAAGTGCAAAGGGGAAAATAAAAGCATGGGAAGTTGAATAAACCTGAGAGTTTCTAAGCATTCCAAAACTGGTTTATACAAAGCAGCATTGGAGGGTTTTTTGGCAAGAAAAAAATCCATCATTTTGGTAAACGAGTCGAGAAGGAGAGTCCACAATGAGGAATTCATGTCGAGAGAAACTCGACGACTGACGTCATGGATCTAGGGCAACCAAGGAAACAATAGGTAATTGTATAACAAACAAATAAAATAAATGAAGAAACAAGAGTAATTGAAACTGAGATACCAAGTGGCAAGTGTTGGAAAAGGTGGGGATCCAATCTTGTTGAAATTGGGAGGCATTGGCAACCAGTTGGATGAGAAATAATAGATCCGAAGTCACCTGAAATTAAAAATTCGGAAAGCTTTTATCATCAAACGAAAAGGAATAGCAAAATAAGTGAAATTTTGGACATAGAGAGATACCTCGTGGGCAGGGAGGTCGGAGGCGGCAGAGATGAAAGAACAGTGAGAGTGAGAGAAGAGTAGGGATTGGACAAGTTGATGGATGGAAGGAGGGTTCGATAGGGTTTCGTCTCTCAGAGTGAGAAATGCCGTTCTCCATGACCTGGCCCCCGCCGCCGACGCCGCCAATGACGATGATGATGTCGCCATAGACGGTGTATCCGTTTGGGAATTAAAGTCGCAAAATCGTTCAACGATCAAAATCCTCCAAGCGCAAACTCCTCCATGATCAATTGCAGCGCTCTTGTTTTCTCCCGCTCCTGATTTGATTCATTCTTTACCTTTTGGAAGTAGGATTTAGGCGGTGGCCGGCCCGTGCTTGGTGGTGAAAGGGAACAAAAAAGGAGTAGAAAATTACCGTTAACTAGCTGCGGGGCCGACTAGCCTAAAGTGAAGAAAAGCCCAAAGATGCTAAATCAGCTTTAGATCAGTGAAGGTTCAAGGAATAGCCCAAAATCAGCCCGAAACTCTCCCATCAATATCAAGTAGGACACGTGTATATATGTGTGTGATAGACCATTACTTATTTATTTAATGCATCTTTTAGATTTTAGATTTAATTATCTCTTTTTAGCTCTAATTTTTATCGGTCAAAAACTCAAAATACCCATCAAGTTCTTATATCCATATATTTGTTTAATTTAATTCATATATTCAAAATTGAAGCAATTTAATTTATTGATTTTGATAATTACTTCAATTTAATCTACTTCATTAACGACATCCAATTATACAGTTAAAAAAATTATATCAGTGCTGACGTGACATATTTTTTATGACATGGCATTCACACGATGACGTGACATGTCATGTCACACCAACTTGATGACATGACAGTGCCACGTGATCTAATATGATGATGTGGCACTGACAAGTTGACATGTCAATGCCACATAACAAATAAAAAATTTTGCAAAAATTTTTTTTTGGCACGTCATAAGAACTAAATTGAATATAAATATATAGTACAGGAATTAAATTGAACAAAATTGAGATGTTGAGGGACTAAATTGAAAAATACAAATCTTTAAATAGATGATAAATATACTTATTAATAAGTCAAATATTTAAATATAAAATATTATGGTATTAAAAAATATATATAAATCTTTTCATATTTGACTATTTGATTCTAATATATATATATGAATTTATCTTCTTCGCCAAAATTAAATTTGAAATCTCTTTTCATAAAAAAAATTTTTAAAAATTCATATCTAAATTCAAATTTAGATTAATAACTTGCATTATATTATAATAAAATAAATAAAAAGACTAAATAAATTTTTTTCTATTTATAATAGTATAAAATTTTGAAATTTATTTGACTTAGTTTTTAACTTGAGTTGAACTCAAAAAAACAAAATGGGTTGATTTAGTTACAACTTCACAATTTACAAATATCCATTCTTTTAAAATTATTTAACCCTTACTTAATTTACCTTTTATTTAAATTTACTCAGAAATTTTTATAAAACAATTTTATTTAAGTTCAAATACCACAATCAAATTTTGTTAATTTTAAATTTACATTATTAATTTGGATCTACAAAAAATTTATAAATACAAAATAAAATTGTACAAATATTTACAATTATTTAACTCTATCAACCATAAATTTAGTTTTTAATCCAAAAAATTTTAACCTAAAGAATATAACTTGAAATATTAAACAAAATAAAAACATAAAAAATAAATTAAAAATTAAAAGAGTGGAGTAACTCATATTCTATGATTGTAATAAGAAATTTGTCATACCCAAATTAAGCAAGTCATAACAAATAATTATTTTTATAATTATCGCTAACTTCATTTGTCATTTCTTTATCTAATATAATGTAAGTTATTCATCTAAATTTGACTTTAGGTATGAAAATTTTTTCAAAATTTTTTATAGAATGAGAATTCAAACTTAATTTTTACAAAGAAAATAAATTAATATACATATTCGACAATCAAATAATCAAATATTAAAATATTTATCTATATTTTTTAACATCATAAATTTTTTACATTTAAATATTTATTTTATTAATAAGTATATCTACCATCTACTTAAAATATTTGTATTTTTTAAATTTTTTTTCAATTTAGTCTCTCAACATCTCAATTTTATTTAATATAATCCATGTACTATATAATTTTATTCAATTTAATTCTTATGACATGGCACAAAATTTTTTTTTGAAAATTTTATATCTACCATGTGGCACTGACATGTTGATATGTCAGTGCCACGTTAGCATTGCCACGTCATTGTATCAGGATCACGTGACACTACCACATCATCAATGTGGTGACACGTGGCATGTCACGTCATTGTGTGGATGCCACATAATCAAAATATACCACGTAAGTGCTGACGTCTTCATTTTAACGGTCAAATTGGATGCCGTTAATGAGAGGGATTAAATTGAAATAATTATCAAAATTAAAGGATTAAATTACTTTGATTTTGAGTACAAGAATTAAATTGAACAAAATGCATGAATACAAGGACTTAATGGGTATTTTGACCAATTTTTATCTCTTCAAGCAAAAGGAAAATAATTTTTTTTTAAATTACTAATAAAATATTATTTCAATGGCAAGGACAAAATCTTAAAATCTTAATAACTTAATCTAATTTTATGTTAGACAAACTATATGCTAATTTATTGATTTGTTTTATTGCTCTTTCAACATATTAATTCTGTCTTAGGCAAGGAAAAAATTTTAATTATAATTTTAATTTAAATAATCACGTTACAAGTGAAATGAAGCCCAATTCTAGAGGTCCAAAAAATTCGTTTACCAAGTGTTGAAAGAACATTTTCAAGTTGATGTTACCAAGATTTTAAACTGGATAAACATCTTTCTTGCTTAATTAAGTCAAAACTCGAAAGTCAATTCGTGTCATTGTATTTATTACAGTTATCCAAAATCCAAATACATTCCATCAGCTTTATTTAGCATTTAGCAGTATGTATATAACTTAGCCTCATACTCTAATTCCGGTTCCCAACTGCAGTGTGGAAGGAGGGAACATCAAAGACAAGCTACAATGTCAATATGCTTAGCCCTTAAGGATAGGTTTACTCAAAGCCAAAACTAACTGAAATTTTCAGCCAACTCTATATTAAATAGGACCTTCAACGGGTACCCATCAATTCCAATGAATCGACATGATCTCTAGTGCCGAGCATGGTGCAGCTACGGGCATTCAGACAATCGAAGAAGAAGGAGGAGAAAAGATCGAACCATCCAATCTATTAAATGTAATCGACTAACCATCCAAATCTTGTTCTTTCACCTTTTCGCTTTCTCGTAAACTTCACGTAGCTTTTTGTCTACAACTCCAAATGGAATCCCATTACAGTTAACGCGAAAAGAAACGTATATTCTCAAGGTTTTTTTTCGTTTTACAATCAATGAATATCTTCGGCAGCTTGAGCCCCTTTTCCAATATAATTAACTAACCACATTAGAAATTCGAGTATCCTGATTCCTGGCATCTGCAGCAGGTAACGAAGCAACATTTATTTAAGGCTTCTGTACGCACGAGGCTTTCAACATTACCGGCTTGATATCAGCTGCTACATAGCATACCATGTTTGAAGATATCCAGAGAAGAAGAGAGATAATCAATTGGTTGAGAAGTAAACTGCCTGATTGCCCGTAGAAGATGGGATATAGTTCTGTAGGCACCATCTATTCTTTTCTTTTTGCTATATTACTGGGAAAACTGAATCAAGATCAACTAGACAACTAGTACTATATGTATATATCTTTTTTAATTTTTAGATAGGCAGGAAATTAAGGAAATGACTGGACAGTCTAAATTATTGTGATCTGCAGAAAGCAACCTCCAACTAACGCATTAGATGTGAGCATGGAGGGAAGGTAAAAAGATTTGTCAGTACTCATTAGAGTTAGATGCGCTCCTGTGCAATTGCCTGGAGGCAAAGGCAAATAGGGCAAATGCACGCTTTGTTGTTTTCCTGATTTAATGTCTTGTTCGGTGTTATGCACTATGCGCGCACCTTGATTTCAGAAGAAGTTTCTGGTGGTACTGGCGATGGTGGGCCTAGTGGCTGCCGTCCACAATGACAACCTGTGGATTGTATTTGTCTAAAAGCCAGCGTCCTGCCATAATACCATTGCCATGTTTGATGTTCATTTACTCCATGTGGACCTTAGCTTATTTTTCCCAGACTCTTCAGTCTCTCTCCCCACTTCTATGCCACAAAACCATAACTCTGTTTATTGGAACACCTTACAAGGAAGTATGTTACTGTGTCTACGTGGTCTTACGAAGGGTCTACGTCTCTCTCTGACATCTTTGAGACACCCGATTCTCTCCCTCTCCGCTAATACGACCAAAAGTTACTAATCAGCATCTCGGTTCACTTCGGGTTTGAAAACCTTATCAACTTATCTTGTCCAGTCCTTTGTAAAAGCTCGTAGGCCTTCCCTGGGGTCTACCCAGTGTAAAAGCTGATGCAAACTTATCGCAACAACTTTTACCTCTCGGCGTACCTTAGCTCAAACACTGTCGTCATCAGGCCAAGAAGAAAAAAAAAAGAAACATTAATGTCGTCCACAAGCTAATCAACGTGTCATTAACAAGTTGCCCAAACCATTGTTATCCTTACCGGCGGCTTTTTTCTTTGGCGAAGGATAAGCGTCTGCATTTCATTTCAGACTATTATTTCTGACATTACAAACATTTAAGTCTCTCATAAATTATTCGGCTGTTAGATTGTGACCCTTTGTCAAGGCTGTCAAAAAATATGTGGAACTTGCATAAGCGACCTTTTTGTTTGAAGTGTTGCCCTATGATTAGGAGAGAGATACAAGCAAAATATATTATTATATATATGAAGCCGATCGCCACATTAATACTGCGTACATTCTAGAAAATTGTCGAATCATCTAGGTACTTGGTTTAAAAATTTCGGAATGGGTATAGAGAGCAAGACTGCAAGAGTGTAGAATATACTCTTAAAAAAATATTAAAGAGAGGGAAGAAGGGGCTGGACATGATTTAATTTTACAGGATAAAGCTTCCGGAACCTAGCATTATGAGAAAGTTTGCGTAACGACCATTATTGCTTACTTTAGCCGATGAAGAATTGAAATAAGCCTGGAGAATAGTAATGTGATTAGGGGAGAAAGAACATTGAAAAACAAGCAAGAAAAGAACATGAAGTAAAGGCTTTTTTTCACATTTGTAAGGAGAAAAAGTAGAGGTGAAAAAGGGCCTGGAGGGTCTAAGAATAAGACCCCACTAGGTTACCAGCATTTAATAACTGCAACAAGGAATCATTAAGCCTCAAGTGCACGTATGCATTTCTTGATGCCTACTGATATATGCCTATAAAACATCCTCGTTTCTACTCACACGCAATCTCCCTCTTCCTCTCAGAAGCCAAAACCCGGAAATTCCTAAAACATTCCCCCTTTCTTCAGAAGTCATAACCCCGTACAACCCCAGACCGGGAACTTTGCAGAAGACGCAGAAAGGAAACACTATACTGAAACCAAATGCGGCCACCGCCAGCAGAAACCGCGCAGCACCTCATCCACATGTCTCCACCGCTTTCCTCCGGGGAACCACAATTGTCCTCCACTTCAACCTCAACGTGTAACCCCCATACTTGCGGGTGGCGGCCTTACTCCAGCTCAAATGACTTTGAAGCTAACGCAGCCATGGTCTTAATCATTCTCTTCTGTGCTCTAATATGCTCGCTGGCTCTTAACGCAGCCATCCGCTGCTTTCTACGTGGCGGTGGTGGCCGCCCGCGCCAATTTCGCCACAACAACATTCCCCAAACCCAGCAAGAACTTGAACAGAGAAAGCCTGTCCCAGAGGTAGCTGCAGCAAGCATGGTGGCAGCTCCGACGCTGGTTTACACAACCGGGTTGAAGCTGGCAGGAGCAGAGGCTGAATGTGCAATTTGCTTGTCTGAATTCGTGGAGGGAGAGGGCATTCAAGTGTTGGCAAAGTGTAAGCATGGATTCCATGTACAATGTATCCAGCAGTGGTTGTCTTCCCACTTCTCTTGTCCCACTTGCCGTTCTAGTTGTCTTTCACCATCTCCATCCTCCGAAGAAACTACCCACCAATGCGTCGATAGCAGTTCGCAAACAGTGATGCCCGAGCGGGAACGGGAACCGTAGCAGCTTTGCTTGCTCTTCTTCATAGCGTATGTATGCAATTGGCTTTAACATATTTCTTTTGTTAAGTTTTTTTTTTTTCATTTAACCAGTACAACACTGTATTTAACATTCAATACCATTCTTACGTACGAATTGGAGAACTTCAAATGATATCAAGAACTGTACCCATAAATTATGACAAAAGAAACTGAATTTTAAGGATGTAGGAAAATTATAGTAATTAAGAGGACCTGGAGAGATCGAAAGCAGAGATCTATGAAATTAGAAAGGCCTCTGTTAAGTAGGTACCGTAAGCGTGAGATATCTTAGCAAGCATTCAATGACACGGTAACATACATTCTGAGGCAGCTTCCAGTTGCTTTTCTGGTAAATAATCGCAGATTTAGGCTCGGGCTTCTAATGATGATAAGTGTTTTGAGGGACGATCGGCAATGATTTAGCAAGTTCTCTGCCTCTGGCATTCCTTTTTTTTTTTTTTTGTTTTTCTTTGCCTCCGGTATTTAACTTCCAACTAAAAGCTTCTTTCTCTATTGGAAGACATTTGGACTTCCTGCACTAGCTATACCTGTACAGTGTACATGGTTGGAGTTGGGCCCTAAATTTCCAATTCCATCTGCTTCCCATTTCTTTCTGATCCTAACCGCAGCCCAATTCTTCCTCGAGTGGATCAGTTAAGCCTTCGGTTTTTAATTGGACTATAATATTTCCCTGTTAAATTTTTAAGATCCTTAAATTCTCTTCCACTAGGAGTATTACGAATACTGACCAAATCAAAATTCTCATGCAATCTACAAATAGATCGCAAGCCAGAAATCCGCTCTCAAAAGCATTCTTTGATTAAAATCTCTTTTCCTTATTTTATTAACAAGTGCAAACCATAATCCCAACACTGCCCCACCACTGCTTCGGCAATGTAACGCAACTGACTTTTAGACTTTCTGGGACAAATATAAAATGATGATGAAGATAAGAGCACTGAAGTCTATACGGGCACACTACGCAAGAGTAACCAACATTCTTGAAAAGCATCGACTGATGGTTCCCTACTATATAATGGAACTCACCAGCCTTTTACTTAGACGGATTAATCCAATTGATAAAAGAAAGAGAGTCCTTTTCTTTATCAACCAAGATTTTATCCTTGTGAAAGCACTCTGAAAGTAAAATCATGAATGCATCAATATTTAACCTAAAAATACCCCTTACTGCAAAACCAAAAACAAAAACATTTAACTTTTGGCTTGCTTAAGATATACTGCAGTCAAAAATCACATTACATATATAATTGTTGAGCCAGGCAACATTGCTATCATTATAGAATACAATAATTATCTGTTAACACTACAAAACAATGTAGCATATAATCATACATATCGACTAAGTTATCTCATACATCCGTAAAGGATGAAAACGAAAAATCAAACCAAAAACAAAAATGAAAACCAAGCCAAACTAACCGTCACCAATCCGAAAATCCAAAACCACAAAATGCATATGGAAACAGCAAAAAAACACAAGCACATATCTAGAAGCACTTCCTGTGAACAATGGAAGGCCCTGATTCATCATACTCTGCCTTTGATATCCACATCTACATTCAACACCAAAAAAAAAAAAACAAAACATTAGAATTAAGCATTGTCTGAACCCTGAATAGAATTCCAAGTATAAATAAGTAGAACTTCATTTATGAAAAATGCTATATCATCAGAAGCATTCAACGTAAGATAGAAGCACATTAATCTGTTCTTTCTAGTACAGGCATTTTTTTTTTTTTGTGGGGGAAGAGAGAGCATGAATTGAACAAGCATCGTCTGCTTTCTTCTAAGTTTCAGGCAAGTCTCTTTGTTCAATAGTGTAAGGTGATGCTCTTTTTTCAGCATAAAATCTTGAGCCTTTCACATTAATCAAGAATTAGATTTACTCTTCTCATACAGCAAACAAAAGATAAATTAAAACGAAAACACGACTGTGAAGCAATATACTCCATACCTGCTGGAATGTACTAAGGGAAGCCAAAATAGATCCACCGATCCAGACACTGTATTTTCTCTCTGGGGGTGCTACCACCTTAATTTTCATGCTGCTTGGTGCAAGAGCTGTGATTTCCTTGCTCATACGATCAGCAATACCGGGAAACATGGTGGACCCACCACTAAGCACTATGTTACCATACAAGTCCTTTCTAATATCGACATCACATTTCATGATTGAATTATAGGTGGTCTCGTGAATTCCAGGAGCTTCCATTCCAATGAGTGATGGTTGAAATAAGACCTCAGGACAACGGAAACGCTCTGCTCCAATGGTTATTACCTGACCATCAGGTAGCTCATAGCTTTTCTCAATTGAAGAGCTGCTTTTAGCAGTTTCAAGCTCCTGCTCAAAGTCAAGTGCCACATAAGCAAGTTTTTCCTTGATGTCACGTACAATTTCTCGTTCAGCAGTTGTGGTGAATGAGTAACCCCTCTCTGTGAGGATCTTCATCAAGCCATCTGTTAGATCTCGTCCAGCAAGGTCAAGCCGGAGGATGGCATGGGGAAGTGCATAACCTTCATAGATAGGAACTGTGTGACTGACCCCATCACCAGAATCCAGCACGATACCTGAAAATAATAGCATTATAACAAATTAGCATTCAACTTTGAGGAGCATCATGTTGTCTCAAGTGAATCATACTACTGCTACAAACCTGTAGTACGGCCACTAGCATAAAGGGATAGAACTGCCTGGATTGCAACATACATGGCAGGAACATTAAATGTTTCAAACATTATCTGTGTCATTTTCTCCCTGTTGGCCTTAGGATTGAGAGGTGCCTCCGTAAGGAGAACAGGATGTTCTTCAGGAGCAACACGAAGCTCATTGTAGAAAGTGTGATGCCAAATCTTTTCCATATCATCCCAGTTGCTAACAATACCATGCTCAATAGGGTATTTCAATGTGAGTATACCCCTTTTGGACTGAGCCTCATCCCCCACATAGGCATCTTTCTGTCCCATCCCCACCATGACACCTGTGTGCCTAGGCCGTCCAACAATACTAGGGAAGACAGCCCTAGGAGCATCATCTCCAGCAAATCCAGCCTGTTTGAGGAAATAAGTGAGGGTTATTAAATCTTACAGCCTTAAAGTGAAAAGCAAAGGCACCAGAAACTGACTAACTGATTGTTCTCACCTTAACCATTCCAGTCCCATTATCAACTACAAGAGGCTGAATATCTTCAGTGTCTGCCATACTTTAGACTGACCTAATAATGGAAAACAACCAAATTATCCATTTGAATATATTGCAGTCCCTCAATTATTCAAGAAAAGAGTGCACGAGCATCATGCAGGACACTAAAAACTTTGGACTTTGGAAAGAAATAAACTTTCTAAAACTCGAACATCTTGAGTAACCACGTGTAGGTGAGTAAGCACATCTAAAGAGCAGGTGTTACAAAGTGAATATAAATCCCAGAAAAATTATTTGACACCCCCAAAATCCACATGTCAACACTTTTTTTTTTTTTTCTAAAAATAAAGCATATAATCAAGGAAACTGTCAATTTGAGTATATCCAGAAGGTGGTGTTTTGAAGAACTTCATCGCAATTCTCAATTCGAGCACCATCTAGTCACAGATCTAATGAATTGTATTTAGTAACTAAAAGTTACTGTTACTAGAAAATTAAAGACCCCGATCATCAAAATCCATAAACAAGTTTTCAAGCAGATCGATATCCAATATAATACTCAACAGACGGTGATGAACAAAACGGTTTCAGTAGTAACTCCTATACACAATACTAGTAAAATTTTGCACATGCGGTGGAGTTTGAACCACACCAACAAGTGAGCGCTTCAGCCCCTCAAGCTACCAGAATTGAACATGGAAGTTGATAGAAGCAGAATCGCAACTCAAAAACATGGAATTTTCAGAAAATAAAAAATGAAGTTGATAGAACCGGAAAGTGAAAGAGTAAAAAATAATCCATAATCTAAAGAAATTGAAACAGAGCATACAGCTGGGAGCTAGAGAAGAAGAAGTTCACCTGAAAAACCAAAACTATTACAATTAAATTATTAATAACAACCTCGGAAGAATTTAAATCCTCAACAAACGTGATGGTAAAGATAGCAGATGGATCGAATATAAAAATATAAGACTTTAAAAGGGAATGAGCAAACCTGCGAGTGGAAATGAAGTAGAGATGAAGGCAAAATTCAGACGAAATGCGAAGAGTAAGGAGGGGAATCTAGGATAGTGGGCTGAACAGTGCTCTCTTTTTCTTCAATCCCACGGGAAGGACCAAAAAAAAAAAACAAAGAAAGTAAAGACAGGTCCCAGATGCCAGGTGGATACTGCGGGATGGGCCTGCGGCAAAGGCAAGTGGACCGCTGCCCTTTTTTTTTTTTCTTTTCTTTTCCTCCAAGACTATAAAGCTTTTTAATTTTATTCTTTTGGTTTTCCACATATTTTTCATTTCAAGTTTTTTCCCTTTCTTTTTTCTTATTTTAATTCTGTTAAACTGCTCATCTTTTTGGTTTTCTTCCAAAATTCTTCATGTTATTTTAATTTAATTTTAGCATCTTCAACCCCAAGGCCCCAAGTATCAATACAACTGTGATACATTTTTGAAGCAAAGTGTACATTGTTTTTCCCCTTAGTTGTATTGAGAAAGGAGAGATACTTTTTTCCCCAGCATGTGCCTTTTTTTTTTTTGGCAACCGACATGCCCTCTTTACTTATAATTAAAACTTCTTTTTGCCTTTACATATTTCTTTTATATATGCCCAATGGCCAATTTCCCCTTTTATATGAAAGAAGCCATAATGTGCCTTACCTTTACATGATTGTCTACCATACAATTATAAAACACCAATTACCCAAAAAAGTGAGTGAATTGCATTATTGGTGGCTAAGACACTGTTGAAGGCACAAAAGAGGGGAAAAAGAATAAAGAGACTTTCCCATTTTGTGTTTGATTTTTAAAAAATGGTGTCTTTGATACATTTACAATAAAGGTAATGATAACTCTAAAAATTATTTATTATTTACTTGAAAATAATGATAAAATAAAAAAATTAATGTCTCATTGTTTTTTTTTAAACGATTGAATTACACGTATCAAGTAAAATTTGCTTTAACCTCGTAACATAAGCTTGTTGGTTTTATAAACTCTATTATTATGTTTTTTCATTTCTATTTTCTAAAGTTGAGTATACATTTCTTTGAAATTTTTGTATTTAGTGCTCTGTGGAGTGTAGAATGGTAGTTTTATTCAATGATTACATAAAAATTTCTTATCACGCATTTAATCATTTTTACATAAAGTAAGAAATATATAAGTTAAAAGCTACACTCTCCTACTAATAGTTCTGCATAAATCACCCATAATAGAATAATCCTATCAAAATTTATACTCTTTATAGTACAATAATGCCTACACTAAAATAAAAAAGAGAAAAGTCTATGGGAAGCATTACATTGCCTGGCCCAAATAAAAAGAAGAAAGGAAGTGACTGAAAGGGAGGCCCATATTGATTAACGAAAAGCTAAAAAAGGCACAAAGACTGGCCCAACAGTCCACGTGACAAACACGTCCTACTCCAACTCCTGCTTGGGTTTCCTAAAACCCTGAAATTGGAATAATCCCAAAATGGGGAACAATCATCAAACAAATAAACAGGGAAAAATTGGGGAAGAAAACCAGTAATCGGAAACAAAAGGAAGATGTGGTTAGCAGGGGTGGTGAAGAACAGCATTAAGGGAGGGCATGGTAGCATTGGGAGTTTGTTGGTTCGGTACATGTCGAGGAGTAGGGCAGTGAATGTGAGAAAGATCAACCCAAAGGTACCCATTCCAGAAGCTCGTTCCATCGCCACTTCTCTCTACGACATCATCAAGGACCACGGCCCTCTCACCGTCTCCAACACTTGGATCCACGCCAAGGTTCCTCTTTCTTTTCATCCCTTCTTCTATTTTTTTTATTAAATTTTATTATTTACTTTATTTTTGTGATTTATCATTTCAAAAATTGCCCAGCGCCTCCCCCAACTTGCGTCATTTCGCCTTGCTTTTGATTGACTTCTCGATACTCAAGTTTATAGCTGCAGAAGGTTTTACTTTTCCCTTCCATTCAGCATGCATTTCTTGCCTGGTGGATACAAAATTGAACTTAAGAACTGATTTTTAACATCGTTTTATTTTCTTGATATGTCAAAAGTTTTCCATGAATTGTATACATATAATTCCAGAGCATTCTGAACTGAAAGAGGCGAATTCACTGGTATTAATTAGTTGATATCGCGTATCATCATTTGATACAATCTTTGTTTACATTTTCTCAATATCTTTTTGCCACTTAATTGCATTGAGTTTGCTAATGAATTAGTTGCCTATTTGGCTTCAGTATTTTCATACCAACTACTCTGATAACGCTGTAATTCTTTTTCTCTATTTTGTATTGTGTCCTTTTTAATATTGTCAATTTCTGATGATGTATTGAGTTCTTCCTTTCCTTTTGATCACATGGATTATGTCTACACCTTTATGCATAAGGGGTGTAAGCAGGGGGACATGTTAGGGTCAATAACTTCTGGTAAACACAGTGGGAGCCCTTTGCCTAGTCAGTTTCCGTTATTGCCTTTTATACGTGGAAAAGGGTTACTATATGTGCTTTGCAAGGCCAAGCAAGGCAGTCGAATTTTCAGCACCTTGGTGATTGGATCTCTAGCATAATGTGATACTGCATATTAGGAACATTTACTTGTGTACTTGTGTTCAGTTGGATATCATGCACTCTTCTAGATCTCTACTTCAGACATGCATTGTGCAGGTTACCATCATTCTGCTTTGCATTTATTGTGTTGTCATGGGGTCTCGTCTTTATAGTGAAAGAAGGGAAAACATTATGATAAAGATAGAATGCTATTTAATCTTGTATATTTATACAAGCTTCTTGTTTCTAATTTAGATGCTTTTTATTCTAATGACAGGAAGCTGGTATTGGTGGATTAAATAGCAAAACACACATGAAAATAATGCTCAAATGGATGCGGGGCAGAAGAATGTTAAAGTTGTTCTGTAACCAAGTTGGGTCCAGCAAGAAATTTTTGCACTGTACCCTGCCTGAAGAACCTCAAACTAACCAATTAGAAAGCCCTTCAGAGCTTAAACTGCAAACCAAGAAGCCTTCCCAAAAAAGAAAGAAGAAATCTAAATAAAATGTATCTTGGCTCTTGCCTGCAATCAATTTTGTTGCTATGCAAGATCCATTTTGATTTGAATCTTCCTTTTTGGCCGAATGCTTCTACCATGTTTTGTCTGTTGTTTTCCTATTTTAATCTTTTAGTTGCAGGCCCCTTCTTACTTTCTCAATAGAATTTTTTGAATACGACTTTGATGAGTTTTAATCTGGTCTGATGGACTGAAACATGATAAGCATGTTTACCTGGTTAATGGTTATGCATTCAGCGTTTTGAACTGGCCACTAAGATTGCTTTTCCTCTTGTGAAGATTTTATTCTACTTATCTTAACAGCTAATATGGCATATTTCATGTGTCTGCTGACTATTATTGGATATTGGGATGGAAAAATTGTGGTTATTTTTTCAAATTGGGTGGCCTACATTGTTTTATGGTTGAATCTGTTTCGATGTCAGACTTGTAGGGTGGAGATTTCAATACGATCATGAAATATGTTGAAAATTTTGCTGTTTTTCCTCCTGTTTCTGTTATTCATAGGAAGGGCGAGGAGAGATGGTTGTGTATGTTGAGGCAGAAGTTCCCCTCAGACTCAGAGTCTCAACCAGGAAGTTGCTGGAAGTTTGGTTGATTTGGGCAAGATAGTGTAGCACTCCTGTTTGTCGACACTCGTATCTCCCTAATGCTTGCTAGCAGTGATATAGGAATGATGTCGGGGTATATTGGTAAGTTAATGTAGCTTGAAGTCTATAGTGATGCATATGGTGTGGAAAACCAAATATCTATTGCTGATTCAAGCATGCATATGCTATGAGGTAAGAGTGGAGTAATGTGATTGCGTGGATAAGTAAAAAATAAATGGGTTGGCTTGGCAGCTGAAAATATCTTTCCAAGTTATACAAATTGAAGCAAACAAAGTTTTGATGTCACTGCATACATGTGTGCATCACCTGGGAGGCTTCTGGTTGGTTTGCACTTAAGCAGTCCAAACACTAATAACTGTTCACATTTACTGGTAATTATTGAGCTCTTAGGTGCTAAAGTAAAGAAAACATGATAAGCGCTTGAAAATGAAATCATACATATATAGGAAACAAAAAAATTACTATTAGTGAATGATCGATGAAAAATGAAATATGAATTTTCATACTGTGAGTTCTAAGACAATCATTACAACAAATATAAAATTTACCCAATCATTAGAGAGCTGTAATAATAACTATAATGTCACATACCAATATTCAATATCCATATCTTATAAAAAGAATTATAATAATTGATTAGGTAACCACTCATTTAATTTACAATTATATAATATTTTACATCAGTAAGAGAGGAGTGAGTTTTAACTTTATAAATATCGGTTTTTTCATTACGTATCAAACATATCTTTTAGATTGAGAAAATAGATCTGTGATTTATAAACTTATTTAAACTCTATTTTTAGAGTTTAAGATCGTATGATGTTAGGTTTAAGTTCTAATTAGTGATATTTGATATCAATAAAAAACAGAGTAAATCTTGATAATACAAATATAGACCTTCAATCATCTATAAGATATATATTTTGGATTAAAAATGTGTTATAAATTTAATTAAATTCTATTTTTTGAGTTTAAAATCACATAAAATTAATATTAACTTCTGACTCATAAAATATATATATATATATAAAATACCACTAAAGAAAATGTTCAATATATACATATATACTAGAAAAAAGCTCAAGTGTAGTATATGTTCTTGTCAATTTAATATCTGATACGCGAGCCATCCGTCCACATGACATTAAATGAATTTTTAAAGGGGAAGCGTCCACCACAGTGGCTTGCTATCGGGGCTCTCGCGCGTCGCCCAAGTGTTGCACTACAGCTTGGGCCTGGCGCACCCCACGAAAAAAAAAAAAATACTAGAAAAAAGCTCAATGATCAGCCCCTGCCCTGCACTCCAGGGAAGGAGTTGACGTAAGTGATTGCGTGGGACAAGAAGAGTCGTAGGATTTACAAGCGTTGAAAGGGCTACGGGTTTGGAGATCAGAAAACATAGTACAGATAGGAGGAGTTTGTCTCTTTGTGTTGTTCCTCAGATAAATCTCAGGTAAGGGTAAGTTTCTTCTTGTTCTTTAGGATAGAACATTGGTCTCGCTTCATGTATGTCAAACTTTAGGATAGAACACTGGGAAAACAGAACTGAGGAAACAGCTTTTGTTTGAACTTTTCTTTGACTTTTCGGAGTACAACGCAGAATCCCACACAAAGCATAAATTGTTCACTTAGTTGTAACCAAACCAAATCTCACCCCACAGTCTACATAGTTCAAATTCGTTTTCCCAGTACGATCAACAAAACCTTTCTGATTGTCCCAAAAAAACTACAATAGTGACAGATGGATGCCAGGGTCTGAATTCTAGGATTTGGATGCTGAATCTTTTTTCTGTTTTTCCCTTGTCAAACAAAACGAATCCTGGAATGTTGATACACACTATATACTGTACTGTTTTTTGGTTTTCTTATTCGATTTTTGTTAAAGAAAGCTGACTCCGAATTGTTCTATTATGGATTAGTTAACCATGGATTCTCAGACCAAAACCGAGGACTGCCTTGGCTGGGCCGCCAGAGATCCATCTGGAGTTCTATCACCGTACAAATTCAGTCGCAGGTGTGTTTCTTTTTTTTTTTGAAATTGGATTTTATTAGCCATACAACCGATATGCCATTGTTAGTCTCAAGTTATTGCCATTTTGACTGAACAGAGTTTGTAAGGCTTGTTTCTTGTAGCACCTTTCATTCATTTGATTATTAAAAATTATTAAACTTTATGCCAAGTTCATGTTCTTGGCCTCATTATTGTGTGATTAGGACAGCAAGTTTAAGTATCTGTCATTGACATTGGCCAAGAAGGTGAACACCTGACAAAGATGATTCAATTCACACATTACTTGATGATCTTTCAATTACAGTACTTTGATCATGTTTTTGTTGTGTAAACTTTATTCAGGCCTCTTGGAAGTGACGATGTCTCCATAAAAATTACTCACTGTGGAGTTTGTTATGCTGATGTCATATGGTCTAGGAATAAAAATGGAGATTCAATGTACCCTTTGGTGCCCGGGTATGTTTCTTGATTGTGAATTGTGAATAGTTCCTAAACTTTCTTAAGCTGATATTGATATTATAATTGCTTCTATATCAGGCATGAGATTGCTGGTGTTGTGAAGGAGGTCGGTTCAAATGTTTGCCGCTTCAAGGTGGGTGATCCTGTTGGAGTGGGAACTTATGTCAACTCATGCAGAGATTGTGAGTATTGCAATGATGGTGTTGAAGTTCATTGTGTTAAAGGGTCGGTTTTCACTTTTAATGGTATTGATGAGGATGGAACAGTCACAAAAGGCGGATATTCTAGCTATATTGTTGTCCATGAAAGGCAAGCATTTCATCATCGCATCTATATGGCTGTAATTCTTGTTTTGTTCCTTTATTTTCTTTTTGTATTCTAAAGGTTATTAGGGTAAATGATAAGTTAGATCTGCAAATACAGGATAAGCTGCATTTACCTTTTGTTTCTCTCTTTGATGACTCTTTTTGGTCTGGCTTGAAGCTATTTCATACAAGTCATATCTGAGTATCTTTTTTGCCCTCTAAAACCTTGCAACACCCTTCTGTAATAAGAATCCTCATTAACAATTTTATGTGGTTTGACTGTGTACAACTATGGTTCAATCTGGCTTTCTGTGTTTGTTATGCATTGTGATAATTTTTCTTGTTGGACGATATAAGGTTTTTTGGGGTTTATGTTGCCACATAAGACATGTCATAGGAGTGCATTCCAATATCTGCACTTCAATTTGGAGCTGTTATACATATAAATCTGGAGTATGATTTAGACCATTAGGGAAAAGAATAGTTAATATCTCCTTCTAGATTGAAGAGCAATGAGCAGGCCACTTTTTGTGGTTTTTGCACCCTTAACATGATAGGAAAGTTGAAACTTAAAATTTGATTATCTAATAATTGCCAACTAAAAGATGCTACACAACAAATGCATGGATTTAATAGTATATAACAATTTGATCTTTCTGTATCTAGAGTTTGTTAACTTTTGCTGTGATTTTATTTACTTGTTTTGTTTAAATCTTAACATCCTTAGCCAAAATCAACCAAAGATGAAAATGTTAGCTTTGGTGTTGAATCAACAGATACTGCTTCAGAATACCCAGCAACTATCCTTTGGCTTCAGCAGCACCTTTGCTTTGTGCTGGAATCACTGTTTATGCACCAATGATGCGCCATAACATGAACCACAGTGGAAAATCTTTAGGAGTGATTGGGCTCGGTGGTCTTGGTCACATGGCAGTGAAGTTTGGGAAGGCTTTTGGGTTGCATGTGACAGTTTTTAGCACAAGTATATCGAAGAAAGAAGAAGCTCTGAATCTGCTTGGTGCAGACAAATTTGTTGTCGCCTCTGACCAAGAACAGATGAAGGTAAAGACTAAAGAATGTTAGCATCTTACAAGCTCATCTGTGTAATTATTTGAGTCTTTGCCCTTTCTGGAGCTGATGTTTTGAGTGCAGGGCCTATCAAAATCATTGGACTTTATAGTTGACACTGCATCTGGTAATCATCCGTTTGATCCCTACATGTCACTCCTGAAGATTTCTGGTGTTTATGTCCTCGTTGGGTTTCCAAGTGAAGTCAAATTCAGTCCTGCAAGCCTTAATATGGGTACTTGACGATATTTGTGTTGCATTTTATGTGCTCACTTGAGTGTAAACTAAATGCCTGAATTGACCATTTGGCAGGTATGAGAACAGTCTCAGGAAGCATAACAGGGGGTACAAAAGTGACCCAAGAAATGATAGACTTTTGTGCTGCTCATAATATTTACCCACAGATAGAGGTAATTCCAATTCAATATGCGAATGAAGCTCTTGAGAGGCTAATAAAGAGGGATGTTAAGTACAGGTTTGTGATTGACATTGAGAACACCCTGAAATGACATCATGGCAGCAAAAATGAATTTATCTTATGCAATGCAGACTTATAAATCCACATATTGAAGCACATACAATAATGCACATGTACAATGATTATTGTCATTTAGATAGATGGTGGGCATTCACTTCTGTGAAGAATGCCTCAAAGTTTAGTATGTTGTGTTCGATGTAACTAGATTAATGATTAAGTTGAAATAAGTCAATAGCAGCATCATTTCTGTCAGTGAAGAGAAGTGTGTTATGTAAAATTGGTTCAGTCAAGACTTGGGAGTGTTTATGGAAATTTTCATAGTGGATCTTTTCATTTTGTTTCTTTGTTCTTATGCTTGTCCGGAAACATTACTTGGCAAAGATCTCTCTCTCTCTCTCTCTCAGTAACTCACGCACTCACTCACACGCAAACACACACTCCTCGATGCTCTGTCCATTAAGTGGATTTATAAGCAAATATATGCCAGCTGTTAATTTAATGCAATTAGCAGTCATAATGTGTTGGTTTGTTATCGTGGAAAGATCAGGAAGTAGCAATTGATACAATTTAATCTTATATGAGGAGTAGCAGATCTGAAAATTGATGTATTATTCTAATTTGGACATGAAGGAATGTGGCCACACTGTATGAATCTTTTTTAAGAGGTTCAGGACATAATTAAGCTTGAAAGCTGTTACTCTATGACAAAATCAAAATTTTTCGATCAGATAAACTAATTTGTTATTGTCGCAATAAATTTGTTTAACATCCTGCTTGTGCCATGAAAATGTTTGCAGAGTATTTTCTTTCTTGAGAGGGCATTTAAGGTTGTTCATCTGAGTTGACATCTTTAAACTGTCTCAAAATAATCTCTCATTGACAACCAAGATCTTCATTTGTAATCTTCATATTCAGAGTATAATCACATTCTTATTTATGCCAATTACCATAGCATTAACGGTAGCATATATAATAGAGCAACAAGCAATTTCAGAGGGTCCAAAAAGTCTCCTGTCTTGATGACTGAAGATTTTGGCAAGAGCAAATCCAATCTCTCAGCATTTTAATTCACTTGCAATAGATTTATCAGTGGTTGCTGTGCAAGCGTTCTCCGAAATCTCAAGCGTTCTACCATCACCGAGGTCATCTTTATCCTCTGCATTTCCAGTCATTAAATTGTCTGTCCTCTTGCCCCAAAGTACAATGTAGAGACCAACAATGATGAGACATGCTCCTACCAAGCTGAAAAAATTGCCAAGATGTACTGAGCCAACAGGAAATATGAACTTTTTCTCCCTCTCATTGGATTACAGCTTTACTTTTAACAAACATTAGATTTACAAAAACCCTTACTGTAGTCAATATAACTAATTACCTGCCCAAGTGAAGTCTCTCTGCAAAAGCAATTGCAGAAAATATTGCTACAATGACAGCGCACAGTGGAGTGAACGTTGATGCAAAGACTGGTCCCATGTAGCTGATACACCGTATTTGTATGTAGTTGGCTAACGCTGTGGCCATAACCCCCTATAACGAATGCTAACACTGTTAGCACATGCATGCAAATAAAATATGGATTGGTTCCATTTTCCAACAAATTTATTGCCGATTTGGACCAGCAAGTTTTGTTCGACCTTTTTTTTTCCTCATGTGAAATGACAATGAGGTGTAAATTAGGTGGTTAAGTTCATTTCAGTTCTGAATCAGATATGAACAAGAATACTTGCACAGTAGATAATGGTTAAAAGCTGCACATTCCACTCTAGCCTCCATAAAAGACGATTTCTAGCAAAGAACAGCGCAACCAAAGAAGATTGCAATGATGCAATGAAGCAAATCAAAGCATTCAGTGATAGCTCAGCTGGGTAAACTTTGGATACTGTTCCCTGTAACGAAACGAAGTGCACCAAAAAGGAAAAAACCGTTTAGAAGTTTATGTTATGTCGTGTTGAATCGTAATATTAGAAGCCACGTATCTATCTACTCACGTGGAGAATCAGCCATCCACTCCATGCAATGGTGCTAATCAGAATAAGACAAGAACCTTTGAGCCAGTTTTCTTTTCCATGCCTTAACTCTCCTACAGAACCCTTGGTGCTATGGATGTTTATCAGAGGCCCGTCCACAAAGCCTTTCAACTGACACCCTCCTTTCCAGAGGGTAAAAACAAGTGACCCACCAATGGAGATTATTGTTCCCAGTACTTTTGCTTGACCACCAGCGCTTCTAATCTTTACCGTTTCCATCCTGGAAAGGAAAAGAAAAGCAACTGTTAGAAATGCTTCTGCTGAACTAATGGTAAAGCTAAAAGGCTGACCTGAATATGAGATGGAAAAGAAAATATTACCAAGTAAAGATTACCTGAGAAGAACTGCCATGAGAAATGTCAAACTAGGGATAACATTGTTCAAGGCAGAAGCTACTGTTGGAGAAGTATATGTCAAACCGAAATAGAAGACATTGAAGTATATGGTAGTCCCTAGTGATGAGAGCAAAAATATTTTTGCAAACAGTGAACATGAAAGTGAAGGGCGCTGTTCCCTGCTTTCCAAATACAGTATATGTAAGCAAAATAAATGTAAACAAATTCTGCTCTACCAAGGCAATTGGCTGAGAAAGACTATGCTCAATCACCACTCTGCAAGGAAAAATAGAGCAAAAATCAATAAAGAAATTGTTACGGATGGCTCACCTTTCGCGCACATAAGCAAAGGGGCCTAATACAAACATGGCAATTATATGCCGGTAGGCCACAAAAACAAATTGATTGAGGCCCCTCTCAAAGGCAACTTTAACAAGGATTACTGATGCACCATATGACGATTGAAGCAGCACCATTGCAACACATAAACCAAAGTTTTTCATGGTTATACCCTTCCCAAACATAAACTAACAGATAGAATGGCTTGATTTTATATTGGAGGTGGATCAATCTCCACCGCTTCTAGGAAAAATTACATCAAGAATAGGATACCCCACTTTTGCAGTTTACCAGGTGAAGTAAAAGGCAGTTAATTCTACATGTCTAAGCTGTAATCACCATTGGTGGTAAAGGTTAGTGATCTGGAAATCCATGCTAATAAAGTTAATGAAATATTGGCCTCAGACATATATAGTTCGTGATGATTTACTAATACAAGACCGCATTGTACAGCCCTTGCAATCTTAGTGCTTAGTAGTGAGCTGTTCACCTCTCCATGCTATAATTTGTTTTTGCTTTATTCCTCTTATATTGATGTACACGTAACCCATTATATTGTATGCATATTGGACGAAGCTTTTCTTTAAATCCCAAAACATAGAGAATTTAATCCAGGATATGAATTTTCCTTTGTTTTGAGTTTTTCGTAAAGTGGTGCTGAGAGTTCAAATCGTAAGTGCTTTTACTTTTCTAAAATTAAACTTCAATACAAGACGTGTGGTGAAGTTGTGCTTTGTACTTACATAAGCCTTCTGCAAAGGGGATCAAGAAAAACTAAATAAAACTGGTTGTGGTCCTTTTCCTATAATGTAATCGGGCAATTGCTGTTGTCCACTTTATGTTGGAAAAGTTAAAAATAAATATATAAAGATATCAATAGACGCAGGCCCTGATTGCTAATCTCTGTAGAATCGTTCAGATACATTTTCTATGATGTTTTAATCTGGTCTTTGATGGATTAAATGGTAAAATGTTCATTTACCTTGTTATCCATTCATGGTTGTATAGTGACTACTATAGTTGATATTTCCTTCAGCATTGAGGCGCAATGAAAATAAATATGGGTCCAATCCCATATTGAAATAAAAGAAAAATTATGACATTCGAGCATTTAGGTCATTGTTGCTGTATAATCTCTTATGTCTATAAAATGATTCTCATTTGAAAACAATAGAACTAATTAAAAATTAACAAAAACAACAATCTCTCACTCTTTTCCTAAATTATTCAACTTTTCTTTTACATCGTTTTGCTGCAGAAAAATTTTATAGAAATTTGATAATCTTATTGTACTCCAGTAAGTGCTCTATGGATAATTTCATTAGCACAAAATGTTATCAATCACTAGGCTTCGTTATTCCTTCAAAGTTTTTATATTGATACTTTTTTTATATATTATAAATGAGACGAATAAAATTTTACAAAAATAACATTATTACACGTCTTGAAGCTATTTATTAATTTTCCAGTTCTATATTCTAATAATCAAACAGGCAGTCTTTTGTGGCTTTCACATCCTTAAAATGATGGGAAAATTGAAGCTTGAATTTAATTTAACTGAGACACTGTTTGCTGTCTTAACTGTTGTGTTAAATATACCATGAAACAAACGCGAGGCTTAAACATTTGAAACAGTTTGATCCGTCCCTGCCTAGAGTTAGTTATCCTTTGCTTTGATTTTGTTACTTGTTCTTTAATGTTCCAGAGGCTTTTACCCAACAATACCACAGCTAAAGATATTAGTTTTTGACTCGAGTCAACAGGTACTGCTTCAGATACCCACGGACTATCCTTTGGCATCACACCTTTGCTGTGTGCTGGAATCACATTTTATGCACCAATGCTGCGCCATAACATGAATCAACCTGGCAAATATATAGAAGTAATTGGCCTTGGTGGTCTTGGTCACATGGCAGTGAAGTTTGGGAAGGCTTTCGGGTTGCATGTAGCAGTCTTCAGCACAAGCATAGCTAAGAAAGAGGAAGCTGTGAATCTGCTTGGTGCAGACAAAATTGTTGTCTCCTCTGACCAAGAGCAGATGAGGGTAAAGAGTGTAGCCTCTTAGGAGCTCGTTTTTCTGATACTATGATCATCTTTGAACTTTCTGGAGCTGATTCTTCGGGTGCAGGGCCTAGAAAAATCGTTGGTCTTCAGAGTTGGCACAGCAACTGGCGACCATCCATTTGACCCCTACATGTCACTCCTGAAAATTGCTGGTATCTATGTCCTTTAAGCGTTCCCAGGTGAAGTCAAATTCAGTCCTACAAGTCTTTATGCAGGTATTTCAACATTGTTTGTTTTAATTGCAATTCATGCTTTGACCTTGTCGATGTTATTAAGCACTTAAACTGACTTTTTGGCAGGCATGCAACTGGTTTATAGCAATTAAGCTGTAAGAAGTGACTAGCAGTATCTGCTCTTTGAATGAAGCAGAAAATATAAAATAAAGTTTATTTCACTATTTTGTTGAGAGAAATTTGCGGAATTTTCAGAGTTATCTCTTTATTGATGCCTTTTTTGTGCGTGGCATGATAACATATGCAGACTACTATTTTCCTCAGAAAAACATTAATGCCTGCCTGCACTGCACTTCAGATTATTAATCTTAGATAGCATCTGTGAAAGACGTCCAAAATTCAAACGCATTCGCAGTCTTCTTTATTCCTTTACTACGAATAAGCACCATCTAACCAACTGGCTACTTCATCAAAATCACCATGATCCAAAGTCTTGGCACATTAGTCACCATGGCCAACTGAATTTTTCTCAGTTTATCGCCTCAACTTTGACAGATTTATCACTGGCTAAGGTGCAATTGATCGTTGAAATCACTAGCTTTTTATCATCAGGGAAGTCATCTCCATCCTTTGTATTTCCAGAGACAAAACTGTCTCTCCTTTTGGCCCAAAGTACAAGGTAAAGTCCCAAGATGATGAGAAATGCTCCCACCAAGCTGGAAAAATTGCCAAACACAATAATTGATGAGCCAACACGCTAGGAACACTTAATTTCTTCCACTTCATTTAGTTGGAGATATCTTTTTAACAGAAGTAAGAAAGTACGAAATTGCAGTGAACTGCCTGAATCAGTTTGTGGCCAAATTAGACCCATGTGAACAGGCAATGGAAGGAAGAAATTATTCTTAGCATAACTAACCTGCCTAAGTGAAGACGCTCTGCAAAAACAATTGCAGAGAATAGAGCTACAAAGACAAGGAGCAGTGGAGTGAACATTGCTGCGAAAACTGGTCCTTTGTTACTGATACACCATGTTTGTAGATAGTAGACTAATGCCGAGAGCACAACTCCCTATAACAAATACCATTGTTAGCAAAATCATGCAAGAAGTATTTCAAGCTACTAGCTTGAACTTTAGGAGTTGGTTGAATTCTGAATAGAACAATTACAGAGTAAATGATGGTTAAAAGCTGCACATTCCACTGCAGCTTCCACAAGAGAGGATTTCTAGCGAAGAACAGGGCAAGAACAGAAGATTGCAAGGATGCGATGAAGCAAATTAAAACATTCAGTGATAATTGAGCTGGATAGACTTTGGATGCTGTAGCCTGCTAGGGAGAAATTGATACCAAAACAAGAAAAAAGAAAATCATCCATGATATCTATATAAAAAAAATATTTGAAGTCACATACTGAATGGAGAATCGACTCACCTGGAGAATTAGCCATCCACTCCATGCAATGTAACTGACAAGAAAAAGAGCAGAACCTTTGATCCAGCTTTCGTTTTCATGCCTAAACTCACCATGAGAAGCATTTGTGCTGTGGATGTTTATCAAGGGCCTGTCTACAAAGCCTTTCGATTGGAACCCTCCTCTCCAGAAGGTAAAAACAAGTGAACCACCAATGCAAATAACGGTACCCAATACCTTTGCTCCCCCTTTGGCACTTTTAATCTTCACCTTCTCCATCCTGACATGACAACATAAGAAAGCAATTGCTAGAAAAAAAGGTGTCAGCTTAGATTGAGATAAAGATCAAGCTAAAAAGTGGATGACCATGATTAATTCAAGAATCTTATATTTACCTGAGCAAAACTGCCATGACAAACGTCAAACTTGGGATAACGTTGCCCAAGGCAGTTGCTACAGTCGGAGAAGTGTAAGCTAAACCAGCGTAGTAAACATTAAGATGAATAGTAGTCCCTAAGGATGACAGCAAAAATATTTTTCCGAACACTGACACCGAAAGCGAAGGGCGCTCCTTCCTGCATTCCAAATGCAATATAACGAGTCATTGTTACATCCGCACTACAACAAGTTATTCACATTCTTGCGAGCTCTTGAAAGAAATGGTAAGGTTCTGCTATATTCAGGCAATTGGCAGAGCAAGATTACACACAGGTTCACTACCTTGATATGAAAAACGCAGTAAAACATGTAAGATCTAAGTATTGAAAGAATCAAGGTCGTAAGGTTAGATTACCTTTCAAGTACATAAGCAGGGGGGGCTAGCAAAAGCATGGCAATTATGTGCCGGTAAACGATTAAGACAAACTGATTGAGGCCTCTCTCAAGGGCGATTTTAATGAGAATATTAGATCCACCATAAGCAAATTGAACTACGACCATTGCCACGATAAAACCACAGTTTTTCATGATTGGACACTTGCTTATAGTGAACCAGCAATGGCCAGATGGGTTGATTTTATATTGGTCGAGGATCCAAATCTGCCACTCGCGGATGAAGGGTTTATGGTGTTGAAACTTGAAGATCAAAATTGAAGATTTTCTTTTGAAAAGCAACAGACATGAAATATTTATAGCTGTACCTATAACAGACTTAGTATTGTGATATATTGTTTCTTTTGTATAATAATCTTGCAGTTTCAATACCCAATGGCGGAGCGAAGGTGATACCAAGGGTCTAGGCCTTTTAAATTTTTAAAATATATATATTTTTAATTTTATAATTTTGTTCCGAATGTGAAATTTTAATTTCATCATTAATATAGTTCATTTCAGATGATTAACTTGTAATAAATTAAAAAAAATTATGTGATATTTTTATTATAAATCCTTTTATGTATTGTAAGTTTATAAAAAACGATAGTTTAAATTGATGTCTTCATTCTGTTTTTGACTTTACTTCATATTCTCTCTCTTTTTTCTTTATAAAACGAAATTCCAACATATAGCTATATTATAGCATGCGGGATGACACATTTTAACACTAAACTCAACTTACTCAAGCAGGTAGTGGAGTTCAGAATCAGGATAGGAATATGATGCCCGCACTTGTCCGAAGTTGGTTTTCTGAAAGCTCGGACACGATTTTCTCATTGATTGTCTCTTCTTTTGTACTGAAACCATTCTGTTTCAGGAATAAACATCCTTGCAAGAGGATATAGTTCAACATCTTCAAACCAGGCAGAGCTGGTATTCTCCTTAAACACAAGAAAAGCACATTTCTTGGTTTACGTTGCCCGGCACAGGACATAAGCATCTCTTCATATTCTCTTTAAGATACCAAATACAGGCATCACTGAAGAATTGGCTGACATCCTACTCATCAAAGAATATACGGCTATTTTGGAATCTATCACTTAGAGAATTTCAACAATTTGTTTAATCCATACAAATGGTGATACCGGCTTCAAAAATGATATCGATGTGACATCGATTCACTTTATTCGTAACAAAATATTGGCCTTCTGTAAAGTTGTGTTTCATCCTACTTGCTTTTGGATCAATAGCTGTCTTGAGTACAACATGGATTCTCACTCCATTTAAAAAGTGCCCTAATTTCTATATAGGACTATTATTCTATGTACTTGACACCTGTTTTTTGTCATTATCTTATTAATTTATTAATTCTTTTTAAATATATCTTAATGAGATGTAGAGAATGAAAACTCCATTAGCTAATAATCCATTCCAGAAACTGAATAATAGGAATTCAGCCTCCCTCCTAAATGGAATTCCATCCGTTCTCTCTAAGGGATTTGAATTAAGCCGACTAGGCCACAAGGAAGGTCTGTAAAAAGGCAAGATAAAGAAAGTTTCTGAATATGTCTGCAAGCGTACCTTGTAATGTTTTATCACTGAAAAGGTTGGCAAATGGCAGGGACTAGAAGCAATCTTAGATCAGGGAGAAAAAACAGTTAAGGAAAACACTCAAGTTAATCAAAGATGTAGCTGGAGGTAATCTCTTCTAACTTACCACTAATACACATATTTCACGTACGCATTAGTAAGAGAACCAACTTCTTCAAGCGGCGGCCACATTTCCATGTGTTTGAACTTGGAATTGGTTACTTAGGCCACTTTAGCAAAAGTTGAGAAATGAAAGGCAACCCAAATCCTTGAATTGGTTTCTTAGGCCATTGCCGTACCGATGATGTTGGCTAACCATGTTTGGAATTTATTCACTTTCTGGTTCTCTAACTAAGAGCCCGTTTGGTCTAATTTTTTTTAATTTAAAAATTATTATAAAATTTTTATAAAAAAATAATAACTTTAAAATTAAATTAAAATTATTTGATAAACGATTTAATCAAATAAATTATATAAACTCTAATTTTAATTAAAATTATCATAAAAAGTATTCATACCATCTTCATTCACCTAATAAAAATAAATTTATTTTGAGTTTATGAAACAATTTTAGATGTTAAAATAAAAAAATTTCAAAAACAAAACAAATGATGCTTCAATTCCAGATGTACAGTAATTGGCGAAGAGATTTTTAAATAATATTTAAATGCAGTTTTTCATTTTGAATCTTTTTCTCTTAATTTTTATAAAAACAAAAAAATAATTTACATATGAAAGAAAATGAGAAGGAAATTAGTTGAGAGATAAGGATATTTCCTGAAAACCTAATGTATTTTTTAAAAAATAAAAATAAAACTCCCCTACTAAATTTTTCTTTAAACTTTTTTTATTAAATTATATTTTTTAAAAATCTTCTCAAAAATCTTGTTTGACATAATTTCTACTTTCAAGAGGTCCAGGCCAAACGCGCATTAAGAATCCTCCCAATTGCTCACCAGTACCCATCTCAACTCAAAATTCAAGCTAGCCATTTTCGAAGCAATCAGAAACCATCATCAGATCCAAATTTTAGATTATATTTTTCCTTTGTGAGCATGAAAAATGAATGACATGGGTGATAAGCTATTACGGATATTTAGATTTATTTCGTTTCTCAAGTGAAAGCTCAATAGCTTTGAACTACAGTCTATCATCAAGAATAAAAAATACTAGTAATTGCTATTCCGTGGGTTCCTGCCTAACGGGAACCCCCAAATATGAGTTTTTCCTACCCGGTTGGAGCCTTTGAACAAATTGAAACTACGCGAGAGAAGGCTGCAGAGCACTGACCGAATATAGAGCAAACAAGATACAAGTCTCCGGTAGCATCATCAGCCACCAACTACACACAGAAATATAAAAATGAGAATGGACTCACTTAACTGAATCTCAAATAAATTGAGGTCAACAACAATACAAACTCAAAACAAGGAAAGGAGGAAATGAATTTGCCAGTTAAGAATTGATACAATTTGATTCTTGACAAACTCGTAAGGTAAGAGTTAGGGAAGTCCAAAGCTATTAGACTTGGCACTTAAGCAATTGCAGACAATGAATGCTGAGAATAGCTCTATAAACCAACACAATACTTAAAATGCAATTTGACATAATCAGAAAACCAGAGATCAAATAGATATCCAAAATTTTCAGAAAAACACATAAAGAAAACATCCTTGTAATCTGCAGCAGCTGGAATCCAGTGAAAGACAAAAAAGAAAACAAAAACCAAGGTCCAACATATTACTAAGTAAAACAGCACTATAACTATGACTTAAGCAATCATTCCTCTTCAACGATCCTGCCCTTCTCGCTAACATAGATACCATCAAGGAACTTTCTAATATCCTTATTCTTCACATGGCATTTCTGTTTAAAACAAACATACAACAGTCAGATTATGTAATATGTAATATAAGCATTAAAAAATTCAAAATGGGAGAGTACCTGGTTTATCAAAGCTGCTGAGCGTGAGACAAGTTCGATGTCATTACCATCCAAAACGATCTCATCCTTGACCTTCTCGGATCGAACAATAGAAACCCCTTCCAACATATCCACTTTACGCACCTGATGTAACACCAACAGACAAATCCATATTAATATGAAGAAACATCTAAACGGTTAAAGATGAAATGCCAAATAAATACGAAGACCTAGAAATAGAAGAAACATCTCAAACTCTATAAACAGTTATAGGATGACAAGTCTAAGAGTCAACATGGTTCACGTTTGGTTCCTTAAACCCTCTGTTCTCCTAAGTAGATAATGCAGGTATAATTTGGTTCAAAAGAATTAGCTATCTATAACTACGCATCAGTAAAAGATACTAAGTTTTATAATAAAAAGGTTCTACTTAAGTTATTAGGCATTTAAAACAGCATGCCTCTACTGACAAATTTGATAGGCAAACATTCACAGAAGATTATTTGAAATCAAAAGCATAAACCAAAGAATATATATGTATAACCGAACATTATCGAACAAGTATTCACGGAATAGAGATCTAACATGCATTCCTTAAATCGAAAAGAAAAACACGAAAAAAAGCAACGGTAACGAAAAGATTCCGGTCCAATATAAATATATGCAGACATATAGCGGGAGAGGACCTTTTTCTCGCCAAGGAAGTTACGGATCTCGATGGACTTGTTGCCGTTAGTAATGGAGGCGTTGATGGGAAAGTGAGCATAAACAAATCTCATCTTGTATCGATATCCCTTGGTGACACCGGTGATGAGATTCTCGACATGGCTGAGTGCGGTGCGGATGGCGGCGCTGGTCTTCCTGGAACCGAAC
Source organism: Theobroma cacao (assembly GCF_000208745.1). NCBI lineage: Eukaryota > Viridiplantae > Streptophyta > Magnoliopsida > Malvales > Malvaceae > Theobroma > Theobroma cacao. The sequence goes on from NC_030852.1 coordinate 30,706,470, forward strand.
CAAGCCTCGATTCTGAGCTTGCGCTTGCCGGTCTCCTCGTCCTTGATCAGATGGAAGTCAAGGTTGAGGTGCTTGAAGTTGCGGGTGAGCTTTCCCCTGGGTCCCTCAACCTCGATCAGCTTCGCCTTCACTTTGATGCTAACCCCATCGGGTATGTCCATCGTCTCTGAAGAAAGAATGGTCTTCATTTCGTTTGGCTTTTGGCTCTCTCTACACTGAGGCGGCTTCGACCAGAAAACACAAGACACTCACCTTAGAAAAACCCTAAACCTAGATGTCATTATATAGATACATTTTCCACGCTCAGAGAACGCCGACTCGTGGGCAGCTTCAGTGTTCAGGTGACCATCATTTGAGGCCCAACCTTTTTAACTTTATTGGGCTTCGTGGCCTAATTGTTACGTCTCTAATCTGCCCAATAACTAATAAATAATTAATATTTTGATGTTTTCTTTTAATTGCGTATGACTAGATTAAACAACGATTGTTATAAATTATTAAAAAAAAAAAAGAACTTTTTTAAGGTTTTCTTTTCTTGAATTCAGTGAAAACAAATTATTACATGAAAAACTAATTTTCGAAATATCTATGAACATTTATTAACAGAAACTCTTGTTTTAATATCAAATTTTAATCCAGCCTCGTGTTTTTTACTTCTTAATTTTTTTTTTAATTTCTCTCAAAGTCATTAAACTATGATTTTGTCTAAAACACATTAACTGTTGAAGTCCAGGCGACATTTATTTTTCACAACTTCTAAAATCCTTTTCTTCACCTTATCAGTTTTATTAACTATTATAGACTACGAAATAAATTTAGTTGGGCAAGATCAATTAATAACAGAATCCAACTGGAAATGATTATATTGACTGCAACATGAACGGAGACTTGATTTCAAAATTGAAAGCGAAGAAACATTTTCATATAAAAACACTACCATCCGACCTTTCTCTTGGCCAACACTTTCCCAATACATTGATACGCCAATTCTAAAGTAACAGGTCGAAGGCATTAAAACCCTAACAAAGCAAAAACAACAAAAACCAAAAAGAAAAAAAAGAAAACCATACTCAGCAAGAAAGAAAATAAAGAAACCACAAGACACAAGATTTCATGTGTTACTCTGATGCCACAACTGGAAGTCAAAAACAATATTACCACAATTTGGCAGTTCCTGTACAATTCAAATCAACCCTTCATGGGGACAAAACACTAGGGCCAGGCACAAAAGTCTTCCTTCAACACTTGGCATGAAGCAAACAGTGTCCCTATCATCTTATCAGCAATCTGAAACAGCACACGTTTCTGAGTAATGTTCCTCTTCGTCTTCCAGCTTGTACGCGCTGAAGTGATTGACCCTGAACTTCCATTCTCCTTTGATGGGATCATAGGACAGAAACTCTGCTCCTTGGTCCTCGGCCTTCCTCTTAAGCATTTCCTTGTATTTCTCGACTTTTGGCCCTTCTGTATACTGGCGTCCAGTCTTTTTATCAAAGCATTTGATGTTGAGAAGTGTTACCTCTGCCGGCTTATTAAGACCTTGTCCAACAGGAGGTTTCTTACTGTCATCCATGTAAACAATCACCTCACGGTTGTTGAACTGCACAAGGGACTCCAGATCAAGACGTCTCACATCTGTCTCACCCAGGAACTTGATGCTTCCATAACCATGCCGTCCAACCACAAAGTCCTTAACACGGCGACAATACCCTGGTTCAGCCCTTTCCTTTGCTGCAAGTTCTTGGATTCGAGGTTCTGTATAGTAATCAGACCGCCGGAGCTTTGGCATTAGAGCCTCAATGTCAGCCCCATGCTCATACACAATAGCAGCCTCACCAGCTCTATGGCCACTGAGCGTCATGTACGAGTCCTCTTTCTGAGCAGAATGATCATCATGGACTCCATTAGCTTTCTGGTTACCTCTGACAGGATGAATTCGCTCCTTCGCAATGCCATTTGCAGCTGGATTTTCTACAATGATAATATCAATCAAAAGAAGTTAAACAGAAGCAGAAATGCCAGCAAACCAATTTATAATGGTCCTAAGTTCATCTGAAAGTTATAATCAGATAAGTACCCTCATAATCATTATCACAAATACGATCACCATGGGCAGAAAAGAGAAAAGATTACTTTTAACACTTAGCTTTCCAAAGGAAAGGAATAGACAACAGGCTACCCCCTGTTTCTGACTGTCTAGCAGAAGAGAGTTATAAAACAGTGTAAGGGCAAACTTCAGATAGTTCCTAAATCAAGCCATGCAATGTCATGAAAGGCAGATGTTTTATAACCCATGCAATTTTTCACATCATAACACACTAAATTAAAGAAACAATTTTAGTAACATAACATTAATAAAATGGCATGACAAGAAATAAAAGATGATTATAATTTCATGTAAAGGATACTTACTATCTTCATCCTCAGCATTGGAGCCATCATCAGATATTTTGCCTAAATGAAAAAGAAAGAGTTAAACACAGAATCATGTCTGAAAAAAATCACAGTATTTTCTCAGTGCAATAAGAATATTGTAGTGGGACCAGAAAAGTGCTTTCTCACAACAGATGGCATTACCAATTTTTCCTTTGGCCAATCGGCATTACTTGGTTAGCTCATTAGTTTGACTATAATCCAAGGGTGGTTGTGTGTGTGTCATGCATGTGTTACAGAGAGAGAGAGGGAACAGAAACACAAAAGACTACAAAGAGGAACCAATTACATAAAAGTACCCTCACCATTGACTTCTCAAAGATTAAACGCTATTAACAAGGACTTAAGCATCAATAGCATTTTGACACCATCTCTGAGAACCTTATATTGTCAAATGGTGGTAAGTAACACATGGAAAGAAGAAACAAAGCCTGAAAAAAGTTAAATACTTCATAGCAATCAAATTTTGCCCCTATCTGTAAGCTCTTGCTCTCATCCTTACAAATTCACTTGGTCTCACCAAAGGAATGCAGATGAGCTCCAAAGAATCTTACCATTCTCATGCACTGGAGTGGATGCATCCTTCAATGGTGATGCCTTCTCTGCAGAAGCTCTTGAAGACCAATTTTCTGTGGGACGAATGACCAGAGCTCTTGGATTTTCCCTAGGAATAAAAACAGCATCAGCCTTAGGTGTGCTGGGTGTCTCTTCATCATCACTGAAAAATGGAACCTGCAGATGTCAATTAAAAAATGAAACAAACACATGTTAGAATTGTAACTTCATATGGGTAACAATGTAATAATATTAAAAATCAGAAGATTAGATTAACTACTTTCACAAGAGTCAGTATCCTCACCTTTGGACTATCATTATTAGGACGATATTTCCTTGCAGGCAACCTAATCCGCCTTTGTGAAAGGTATCGAGAAGTCAATAAGGGTGATATTCTAATAGGAGCAGGTTTGTCCACAACCTGATGAATTCATCACCAGTTAACCAATTAACACAACTATATTTTCATTCAGCACAAAATCATTGGCAATACTAACGCAGAGAGAGAAAGAGAGAGAGAATGATCTATAACAAGTAAATGAAACAGCAGATCAAACTTGAAGCCTCAGAGTAACTAAAGCAAGGTCAGAAAGTTACAGGCATGCTAGAAATCCCATATTGAATAGATGGTGCAGTCCCAGCCCGACCAATTGACATTTGAGGCATTGCAGGGAGTATTCCATATGGGTTTGTAATAGTCACGGGTTGTACTACAGCAGCACTCTGTGTAGCAGGCCTGTCAAATGGAAGAGAATGCTGGATTAAGCTCCAAAACATAAATTATAGAACTATTTGGACAACCATAGACTACATGCACATGTGCAAAGGTCAAAGAAAAATTATAACAGATATGCATATGCTAGTAGGCAATGTATAAGGATATAAGTGCCAGTGAAAACAGAAGGAAAATCCAAAGGATATGACACATACGATTGGCCAATATTACTCTGACCAAAAATGCCTGATCCACCACCTACAAAGCCAGCAACAATGTCATTATAGTCCGCACCATCAAAGAAAGCTCAATGATTTAATGATAATATTTATGATGAAAGTTCTCCTACCTGATTGCGTCTGACCAAAATTGCTAAAGCTGAAAGCACCACTAGTCTGAGCAGGCGGAGCTGGCTGAAAAGGTGAAGCAAAAGAGGGCTGCAAATACCGTGGGTCAAACTCCATAATTAAGGCTCAGAAACAGGTAAGAAAAGCATGCATGCTAACACAAAGACTCATGCATAAACCTAGAGAGGATTATTTTGCAAATTCAAACTAGCAAAACTCCAAAATTCATAAAGTTAGGCATAAATATTTTTCGTAAAATATTTAAAACACATTACAATCAACAAGTAATCATGATATTTAGCTAAATCAGTCCCCATGAAACCTGATCTTTAGAAGGCATAAACTATCCAGATAAGAGTATCAATTATGACTCTTCATTCAACAAAAAGATAGGCATCTGAATTGGGAAGACAAAAATCTCTTATTTAATTCTTTACTAATTCAACAATACAGAAGCAAATAGCTTACTCCTATCAGCTATCTAATCCTCTTCCCAGTCAATCATACACCACAGGGCTCAACTGTGGACAATTAGTTTGAATTCTCAATTCAATAAAAGAAATACATGCAAATAATTCTGCATCCCTGCAACAGCATGATGAAAATGAACAGAAATAAAGCACTTAGATCAAAGTTGAAGACTAAAGCAACAACAGTATAGCTTCATTCTATAACCAAATGACTAAATGAGCAAAGGAGCATAAATATAAAGAAAAGAAGAACGATTGTAAAAATTTCATGAGTAACTTACAGTAGTTGGGCCAAAAGCAGCTGAGTTGCTAGAAGGAGCCAGCGATAGAGAGCTTGAAAACAAATTCCCACTAAACCCAGTGGAAGGTGTATTGAAAATGTTTGTTTGACCAAAGTTACTACTATTCTGTCCAAAGGTAGATGACACCTGCCCAAAAGCATTGCCAGTTTGCCCAATTGCTGGGGTAGAATTGAACAGAGGGGATGTCTGACTGCTGCTAAAATTTAAACCAGTAGCAAATGCTGGAGTTGTTGTGGGAGCTGCACCAGTACCAAAAATGGATGGTGAAGTTGAAAATGAAGGAGTGATGGATGAACTAAAAAGAGATGAACCAGTTCCAAATGTAGGAGTCGAAGAAGAACTAAATATTGAAGGTGTTGTTGACGAAGTTGGGCCAAAAAGGCTCGATGATGTTGATTGAAAAGGATTTGATGCAGTAGTTGAGGTTGTAAAACCTGTACTATTAAAGGATGGAGGTTTTATACTAAATGGATTGTTACTCGTGCCGGAAAAAGGATTTGCAGATGTTTGACCAAATGTTGAAGAAGAGATAAAAGGACTTGTTGGTGCAGTTGACACACCAAAGCCAATCCCCCCAGAAGGCTGAGCAGCTGGCTGGGGTCCACCTGAATTTTCAAATTAATAGAGCAAGGTAATTAATGTCAAAACACAGAAAAGAAGAATGATCAACATTCAGATTTTTAGAAATATTTTATAAAGGTACCTTTATCTCCCAATTGATAATCCTCCCATCTCAGCTCCTCATGACTTTTATCTTTGTATACAGGCATCGCTGATATTGACTCCAACTTTGCAGCTGGCTGTGTACCACTCCCACTATCTGCTTCAGTTGTAGGTGTGTAAGGCGCTACCCTACTTCCCCCACGTTGACCCCCAAAAGGTGACTGGCCAAAGCTGGTGCTTCCAAATGCTGGTGCAGAAGATTGGGCTCCTGCATTAGAACACAATAGAATTTAATTTTATATATATATATGAGAATCCTCGTACTCAAAAAGTGGAATGCAAATGCAAAGATACATTTTCACGCAAACTGTATAAGTGCTTTTAAAGTTTATAACTAATTATATAAATTTGATCACTCACCGAAAGGAGAACTCTGGGCTCCAAATGCAGTGGTTCCAAAAGGACTGCTACCAAATGCTGATGTTGATTGGGCAAAGGCTGGGCTGGACCCAAAGCTGAAGGAAGGAGTAGAAGATGCTCCAAAAGCAGGAGTGCTTGATGCACCAAAAGCAGGAGTACTGGAAGTGCCAAAAGCAGGAGTGCTTGATGCTCCAAATGTGCCTCCTGATCCAAAAACCGGGGCATTCGACACACCAAAGGCAGTTCCAGTGCTCCCAAATGCTGGACTTCCAGTTGAACCAAAGGCAGGGGTGCTCGTGGCACCGAAGGCAGGCGTGCTCGTGGCACCGAAGGCAGGGGTGCTTGTTGCTCCGAAGGCAGGGGTGCTCGTTGCACCGAAGGCAGGAGTACTGGAACCAAATGCAGACTGAGTTGAACCAAAAGGTGTGGAGGAACCAAATATACCACTACCAAAAGCAGGCTGTGATTGCTGCGCTGTGCTTCCAAAAGGACTTGATTGCGTGGGAGTAGACCCAAAGCCAAATGCAGGCTTCTGTCCAAAAACAGAAGATCCTATCAAAACAAAAAAACAGTTATCAGCTTAAAACTGAAGAAAAGACACCAAATGACCCAAAGCTATGACAAAAGAGTCAACACATGCATATAACTAAAAGCAGATTACCAAAAATTGGCAAATTAAATGTTTATCAGAAATAACAGCTGCTCCTTTTGGAAAAAGATGGCTCTCATTTAAGATCATATTTTGGTGATCAATGAAAAAGGAAACAACCAAGCATGTTTCTTATGATGAAACATTAAGTTTCTTCCATCTCCACTTAATTAAAACTGCAATTAATTTTAACATGAACATGATTATATAGGTAGGTACGTATGCATGTATATGTCTACCAACTCAATGATCTACACCACATGTATTAGAACACTAGGAATAAAGCGTCAAAAAGTTTCAAAAAACAAAAAGGCATTTCAATCATCTTTATTAATATATTTAACAAGAACAGAAAGAATATGAAATGAAGGAGAACTAAATTGTAACAATAGAAAAGAAAAAACCTACAGAAACACTTACCACCAAAAGATGATGATGAACTGCCAAAGGCAGTAGTAGAAGAAGATCCGAAAGCAGGTATGGAACTTCCAAAAGCTGGAGATGATGAGGCACCAAAGGCTGTTGTTGAGGAAAAGGGAGAAGAAGATTGCGCTGCGCCAAACACTCCAGTAGAAGTGCCCCCAAATATTGAACCCCCTGTTTGGGAGCCAAAAGGGGTTGGACTACCAAAGGAAGGTTTAGGTGCAAATGGATTGGTACTTGCATTGTTGGTCTGCCCAAACACAGACTGGGATGCAAATGGGCTACTTGATGATTGCCCAAAAGCTGCATGAAGAATTTCTAACATTTAATATAACTTTCCAAAAAGATTCACATGCAATAACAAATTTATTCTCAAAAAGGATGACATCTACATATAGGTTAAAAATAACAACAAAATTTAAACACTGATAACGCAACTAAAAGCATATATATCACAAACAAAGCACGATTAGTTGACCAATAACAAGCACAACAACTTTTCTAATTAAAAGATTATAACTAACAGCAAACCTAGAAGCTGAATAACCTACTAAACAGTTACCATGGAAGGCAGTGCTTTCAGGATAAGACTTTTACTGTAGTACAAATGCAGAAGAGAAAACCGCCAAAAAAGAAAAAAAAAGATTAACTTAAAAAAATGAAAATATTTTCTTTGTATATCACAGCATACAACATAAGAATGCTTGTTGAAAAATTAAGCTATTCTTCAATATGAAAACAATAAAAAATTTGGTATTACACAATTCGTATATTAAAACTACTAGCCACAAGCTTCAAGTTTTCAAAGAATGACGGAAGCCATTATACATTCATCGAAACATCAGCTAAACAAATCGAATCATCCAAGTAAAGCACATATTTCCAGTAAACTTTGCACCAGAAATAATAAAATGTAAGAGGAAGACTTACGGTTGGTTGAACCAAACATCTTCGCTTAAATAGTTCACCGGTCCGTAATCCCAAACTAAGAAAAGAAATTGAAGCAGAAAGCAAATGAAACAAACAGAGAAACTAGAATAAGTATGCATATATAAATTCCACCGAATCCATGAGCAAATTGAATTAACATTGCAGAAATAAACTAAATGCCGTTAACATGATGGCATGAACCAAATTTGGATCCCTTTTTCCATTTAATTGCGTATCAAAAGAGTCGATTCTTAAGTGGAACTGCAAAACGCGATTGAAGTTGAACTTTTCTTTTTTTCCAAACAAAAAGAAAATTATCCAAAGAGAAGAGTAGAAGAATATACCAGGAAAAAAAAAAGAAAGTGTTGAATGCTTCAATGAATCGCGAATAAAACCCTAGCCATTATATGTACGTGCAATTGCGAAACCTACAAAAAAAAAGAAAGAACCAGCCTGTGTTATCGATCAGTGAAGCAGTGGAGTGCGAAAGAAAAAAAATAAAGAAATAAATGAGAAATTAGGAGAATCGAACCTTTTGGGGTCGATCTGAATCGGGAATATGAAGAGATGGAGAGAGAGTGGAAGTTTATTGAGTCGGAGAAATCAGAGGAGAAAGGGTGGAAAGAGGGAGATAGACGCCCCCCGAATGACGAAAACACCCAAACGGAGGACAGTAATGGAGCAAAATAGGAGGGTTTGTAGGGTCGGGTGATCCGCGTAGCGTTGTTTTTAAGTCCTTGCAGGGGCGTAGCGTTATTTTGCAGCCCTAAAAAATCGATGTTCGAAGACTAAAACATTAATAAATTTGGTGATAAACTTTTTGTAATTGAAATATTAAACGATGGGGATATATTAGTACATTAATTTTAACAAAAAAGGATTAAAAATTTTTTAATTTGTATGTTTAGTATTTTTTTTTACCTTATTTATCTTTAAAAGTAAAATTCGGACTAAATAAGATTTTAAAAACATCTTAAAAAAAATTTTAAAAACCAAATCTAAAAAAATAATTTTAAGAAAGGTTATTCTCTTTTTTTAAAAATACGTTAGTTTTTATAAACAAAATACGTTAGCTTTTTAAAAGGTTTTTTTCTTATCTATTAAAAATAATCTCAATATTATCTTATCAAAAAAAAAAATTTATGATTTATTATCAATTATACACTTTATGTTATATAAAAATACTTTTTATATTTTTAAAATTTTATTTAAAAAAAATAAACTTAAATTTTTTCATTGTGAATAAAATAATTTGTGACTAACAAAAAGTTATTTATTAAAAACTGTAATTTTAACCAAAATTAGAACTTATATAAGATGTTCTAGTATACAGTTTATCTTTAGAAAAAGTTATGAAAGTAAATTTATCAAATAGTTTTACCTTCATTTTAAAAATTATTATTTTTTATAAAAAACTTCATAATAATTATTAAGTTAAAAAAATACAAGTCAAACAAGCTCTTAATAAGATTACTATTAACATTAATTAATCACCTGTGTTAACAAAATTTAATAAATAAATAAACACCCTATAAAAAATATAACTATAAATAGTTTTTTATATAATATTTAAAAATTTTCTAAATTATTTTAAAATTTTTAAATAATCCATTATTCTTTTATTATGTTAAATCAAATCTTTATATTTTATTTTAAATTAAATAAACTCTTATGACTTATGATGGACTATAGAAATAAATAATTATAAACAACCAATATTAATCAAAATATCATTCATCATTTTATACAACGTAACGTTGATGTGATATATTAACATGATATATTATAATTTTCACTTTTCACATCAACATTATGTCAGTATTATATAGATATAAAGTAATAAAATATTTTGATTAATGATAATTAATTCAATATCTACTAAGAAAGTACTTAGGTTAAATTTAACACGATTTTACTTAAAAATTGTTGAATACCATTAGTAGTAGAATTATGTTGTTGTTATCCAAATCTTGAATCATGTGAGACAATTTATTGTATTTTAAATATTTTTATGATTTATTTATCCAAAAACCTTTTAATGATTTCTATTTATTTATCATGAGAATAAACTAAAATATTAAATTAAATAAAATATGATATTGCATAATAAATTATCATGTTCAACAACTAACAATTTAACAAATTTTTATTCATTGATTAAAAGCATACACAAACCACATAAAGTTAAATATAAAAATCAAATAATCAAACAATATATCTACAAAATAAATCAAAAAGATAAAGACTTATAATTTCAAAATATTATTTGACATGCAATATTATTTTCTATTAGTTAAATTCTGTTTGGGTCTCAAACTATCAAATTAGTCAAAAAATAATTAAACTTGAAGTATTAAAAAACTTAATTTGGACTAAAAATTATTTACAATTGAAGCTTAAATAAAAATTACTGACAATTGAAGTTTAGATGAATTATTGTGAAATAATGAAAAACGCAGCTAATGACCAAATAAAGGAAACGTTATTGCAGGTCTCAAATATAGGATTTGAATTTTTGTATTAAGAGAGTAGTTTAGGTTTTGAATTTTTTTAATAAAAACTTAAATTATAGAAGGATTTTTTTTCATATAATATTTAAATATTAATATATAAATTACTTTTTGATAAATTTAAATTTAACTTATAATCTTTGACTGCACTCCTTACAAAATTGTAAAAAAATTAATAAGTTTATTAATATATTAATTATATAAAACTCTAAATAAGTAGTATAACAACTAAATTTTTTTCTAAGTGAGTGGTGTCATGTAACACCACTTATTTCAAAGATAGGTTTGTCATTTGTTAATCATAAAAACATATTTGATTAAAAATAAAATACAATAAATTAATTAAATATAATAAAAATATTTATTTAATTTAAAAAAAAAATTTAAGAAAATTTTCAAATATTATGTCATAGATTTTTTTTATTTCATCATAATAATATAGTTTTATTTCATAAAATGCAATAATATGGTATGTCAAGATTTCGTAGTCCTAATACATAAAGAGGAGATCACTAGTTGATCAAATCGAATAAATCAATCAAACTAATTTGATTCACTCATTTCAATTTGATTGTTTAATTTTTTTTTCTAGATTAGTGAGATTGGTATAATAATATATTATTTTAATTATTTAAATATATTTTATATATAATAAATATTGTTATGTTATTTACAATTTTACCATTCTTAATATTTGCTCCAAACCCCAAATCTTATCTTTAACACCCTCGGTCACACCCTATAGGGCCTATACCACTGCACAATTTGCTGTCCACCACCGCTAGTGCAAAACCACTATACTAATTATGTACAAAATTTTCAAAATAAAATATTTTAAAAATTTCTTAAATTGTTTATAAATATTTAAATAAATTTATATTTTTTATTATGATTGACTAACTCTTGTTAATTAAAATGATGCTTATTATTTTTTATGTCATATGAAACTAATGTGGCATAATTGTTGGTAACATAACATGTTAATATGATATAATTACATTATTATATGATAATTTCATCATTAATTACGACAAGTCAATATGTTATGTCAGTATCATGTAAATATAAAATAACAAATGTCAATTTAACTAACGATAATTAATCAATTATTAGTCATAAAGATTTATTTAGTGTAAAACAAAAAATATAAAAAATTCATTGAACACGATAAAAAACAAAAAAAATTATTTAAAGTTTTAAAAAATATTTCATTTTTTTTAATATTTTGCCAACCCTTTGATATATAAAAGAATAAACTTGTATGTGTAATGTAGGAGGAAAGAGAAAAGGAAGCTCTAAACATTAGCAAATACGTGTGATCATTAATAGATAAGTAGTTTTATTTGTCTTTTTCTTTTAAAAAAAGTTGTTGAAAAATATTGTTAAAAATTATTAAAAGAATTTTAAAGCTATAGACGAGTAGTTTTATTTGTCTTTTTCTTTTAAAAAAATTGTTGAAAATTTTGTTAAAAGAATGGTAAAAAAATATGAAAACCGATGAAATCAAACCAACCAAATTTTAATCAATTTTGATTAATTTGATTCTATAAGGTAATTCGATCAATTCATATGGAAATGTCGATTTGTTTTTCATAAATCGATCTAATGCTTGACTTTAAAAACGTTGAATTAATAATTTTTTTTTTTTAGTTTTCCTGGTTAAGTAAAACAAAAAAATATGCAAGGTTTCATTGCCACGAGAACATTAATTAAAGCAAGAAATCACAAATCTATGATTTTTTTTTTTTACATGTGACCAAAGATTTCATTAATTGATTTGGCACATCAATTTTTATTTCATGCACTATCATTAAGTGCTTATAATCATGAATTTCTCTTCCTATCATTTTTCCATCATTAACTTTTATGCACACCAATGCGTGATGGATAACTTTCCCTAAGGTGAGTCAATATGATATCTTTCATCAATACCAAAGGAAAAATAAGAAAACACAACAGCAAATTGGATTTAGTCATAGTTGACAGAATTATTCCATAATTCATTTGACAACAAATTTAAATTGCCAATAATTTAATATAACTATTAGGATTACTATTAGAATTGTTATAATTCTAAGAGCCATATCCCTCTTGAAAACTGATTATGTTTAACTAAATTAATTGTTAATAAGTTAACTTTTGGAACTTTATTCATGGAAATATTATATATATATATATGAAAATTTTTTGTCTTTTTAACAGATTAATTAATAACTGATGAAGATTGATAGACATTAAATCCACACGTCCAAAAGTAAAACCTTGGAATATTTACCAACAACACAGGCTGAAATTAGGAGTTATTCCGGGCCAATTGGGCTGAGGATACATGTTGCCCAAAATGCTAACAGCAAAGTGGACCAGTGATTTGTTAAAGGTATTTCTAAAGTTGCGAGATTATGGGCTTTAATCCATCCATCAAAGCTACAAGATTGCTAACCATACTTAACAAATCTCTAATGTTATTTTTTTGACATAATGTCCGAAAATTTTTATATAATTTTAAAAAAATTATTTTCTTATTATATTTAATCAAGTATTTATAATTTTATTTTGAATCAAATAAGTTTTATAATTATGATTGATTAACTATCATTAATTAAAATATCACTTGTCATTTTATATTGGATAAAAATATCGTATAGTAATGTTATCATGCCATGTAATAATCTAATACGACATGTCAGCATGTCATGTCAGCGTCGTGTGATATAAAATAAAAAATAATATTTGAGCTAATAATAGTTAATCAACTATTAGTTATAAGAACTTATTTAAATTAAAATAAAATATAAAGATTTAATTAAATGTAATCAAAAAATAAAAATCTATTTGAATATTCTTGAATAATTTATGAATTTTTAAAAATATTATATATATATATTGGTTTAATATCTAAAAAAGCTCTTAAACTATTTAAGAAAATTTAAATAAGCTTTTATACTTTTATTACGTTCAATCAAGACCTTATATTTTTATTTTGAGCCAAATAAACCATTATAGTTTTATTTTGAGTCAAATAAATCTTTATAATTAATGATTAATTTAGTCAAAATGTCATTTATTGTTTTATATTACGTGACAGTGACATGTTAAAATATTATAATTGATGATGAGATAGTTTATAAATATATTATAATTGATGATGATATGACATACTAATTTGATATGATAATATGAACATGTGATATTTTTCACCTTTCGTATCAATGGCATGTCACTATGTCAGTGTCGTGTAGATATAAAATGATGGTATTTTAACTATCACAATTAGGCTAACAATAGTCATAAAGATTTATTTGATTTTTTAAAAATAATTTAAAAGCTTATTTGAACATTATGACATATTTTTTTCATTTCAAACTTCTTGCAAAGTAAAACCTTAAATTTTGCGGTGAGAATGGGAAAGGAACAGAGGATGATTGGTATGATCTTCCTTCTTTAAGGAAAATGGTGGTCACCAAGCTACGATGATTCACAATGACAGATAGATAGAGAGAATGATGAAAAGTTTTCAATTTAGTAACAATGCTACAAAACAAGGAGAACTTACAACATAGCCATCAAATTAAACAAAGGAATAGAAAAGTTCTCATGATTCTTTTATTTTCCATGTTTCTTAAAGTCTACAGAATGGAGTTATGTGTTGTTTCAAAATATAATTCATGATAATGTCTAATTGGTTGCTATTGTAATTTAGTAATTCCGTCGATGTAAACAACTGGGCCTGCAATAGACATCGCAATATTTTATAAGATTTAAGCAGCAAGGTTTTGCCATTTTCTTGTTGTCGACTGCTGGTTTACCAAAGATACCGTTTCAATACACACAATTATAAGAAACCTGAACCTCGGCTACTCAAAGGTTCGATTAAAGGAAGAAATCAACTGATCAATATGGGGGCTCCAAGCAGTTCTAATGGAGTGCGTGGCAGAAAGAAGTCATCATCCAGAGGACACCATAGATTCGTGGGAGTTAGGCAGAGACCATCAGGGAGATGGGTGGCTGAGATCAAGGACTCCTTGCAGAAGGTCAGGCTTTGGCTTGGAACTTTTGATACTGCCGAGGAGGCTGCTCGAGCCTACGATGATGCTGCTCGGGCCTTGCGTGGAGCTAATGCGCGCACCAACTTCGAGCTACCCCAGTCAGCATCCAGTACGTGCGGCAACCGCGTCTCCTTGGATAACATGCAGCCTTTCTCGTTTGAGGAAGTCTGTGGGACGGGAAGTGATGCCGATGGGTTTCTTGGAGCACTCAAGGCCAAGTTGCTTGATGGCAAAGGGCTCAGAGTCCTATCACCTGCTAGTTGTGCTGGTTTGCAACCTAGCGTTGCTTCCAGCTCTCCTCATAACAACAGCAACGTAAGCAGAGAGTCAGGAGCGACAACAGTTGCTCCTCAAGGAATTGGAAACATGAACCCTGTTCAGGGTCCTGTAAATCCCGGTTTTAGCAAGCCCGACCTTGTCGTAAATCAAGATCATGAACATGATGATCAAGCGGCTGCAGGTCATATTGGGGTTCAATGGCATCAACCTGGCCAAAGCCAAACTGCGTCTATTGCAAGCATGATGTGGTCCAATGAACCGTCATACGAAGCGGCATGGGGCACACAGATGAACCAAGTCCCTCCTAATGGCTTGTTTAATATCACCACTTGCACAACTGCAACATCTACATGGCCACTTTCCGGCACAACTGAATCAACGATGGACTTGTCATATTCGGACCAGTGCACAATAGAGATGCAAATGAATATGAATGGTAAAGCAATGCCAATTTCTCAAATTGATGGAACGACAGAAGGTGTTTGGCCGTCAGAGCAGCAGTTTGTGCACTCTGACAACAACGGTTGGAGTGGCGCTAATGGCTCCTGGGATCCTTACATCTATGTTTCCTCCGTGCTTGGTTGATATCAGCGAATTACAGATTCATCATGATTAATGCAATTCTTTCATTTTCTATTGCCATTATTAATTGTACAACAACACCAACTAATCATTCTGTACTTTGTGCCCATAGAATCCTTTAAAGCTGTAATTTGACTATTATACTCAGGGAGAAAGCACAAAGAATGTACCAGTCATTACATTCAGTATTACGCGTAACTGCGTAAGCATTTACTTAATCACAGATTTTCCGTATTCTATAACATCCTCTTCATGATTTATCCAATACTGATAAAGTCTCTTTCATAGCAGACAAGAGCTTCTTTAACCTTAATATGATAAAATGTATACTTGTGAATGAATAATCAAATTATAAGCCAAGGTTTTGCACTTTGTAGCTCTAATGTTTAGTTTACATACAACTAAACGTTGCTATATTAACACTGGCAGAGTAGGATGACTCCATCCTTAAGACTTACATGATTTTACCCGGTTGATATTTCGGTAAACTTCATCACAAATATCAACTTGCTTTGATCATCCTAAGTGCATATTTTCAACTAAACCTTAGTTAAATCTGTTGAGCTAATACGAGGCTCTGCTCTGCTCTGCTGTATGCTGGGATGGAGAAGTGTATTAAATGAAATTGATACTACATTAATTCCTAAGATTCCAAGTGGCAAGACAAATATGTCCAAATGCGATGAAGAACATTCTGATAGGGTTGTGGGCTGAGGCTCATGCTACTAAGAAAATTGAAAATGACCCCTTTGTATAGTTCTTCCTAACTACTATAATTCTGGGGTGAGACAACACAAGTGTGTCCAAAACCAGAGGTGAAAAGCTGTCTAATAAAACTTGCTCTCAAAATCCATAGAAAATGGTTTTGTTCCTATCTCCATACAAGATGCTACCAATGATTTTTTCTTAGTTCATGGCTTGGCAGCATGCAGTCTCAAAGTGGAAACCAGCGTGTCATTTGATATGGATAATTAAAACACAATTTTAATTGGATAGTTGTACGTTTGCAAAAGGAGTCCTATTCACTGTTTGACGCTAAATGTTGTCCTAATCCGACATATGGTCGTATTTCTGTCTTTTCTTCGGTGGGAATAGCTAAGTGTGTATGTTTGGAGTAGCTGACTTGAGTCTAAAAGCTTCTATTGTTGGTCATCATCTGCACACTGGTTACAGCTTACAAGATCTTGCAAGGGCAATCTGTAAAATGCTAGACAATTGAATTGGATTGCTCGGATGCAGCTTCGAAAACCAAAAGGATCAATATCAGTTAACAAATTCTTTGGTAAATATAGCTGGCAGACTGAGTATCCATTTCCTTCATCTTGTACATCATATTTGCTTTTGCTGTAACAATTTGCCAATAGCTTAGGAGCAATCCTTACGCTCTTCACTACTAAGCTTACTAATTTAATAGGGAATGAATGCCTTAATCAGAGGCATAAACAAGGGGGAAAAGGAAAGGAATTTAAAATACTTTTGCCAATATTTTAGGAACTAATTAGTCAAAATCGTCCTTCAGATTTCTAAGCTGCTTGAGCATGTCTGCGTGAATGAGTGGACCAAAAACTCTTTGCCAATTTCCTAAACATTTTAAATCTTATTCCACAGCATAAGAAAGTTAAAGAGATGAGGTGGGACAATGTTAGCTGCCATTGGAAGAAAGGCAATACGGTGGTGACTCGTACAAAAGTCATAACGAGTGGTCCTCGTCATTGCAAAGTTGTCTCGTGGCATCTGGAATCAAATCTCAATATCAATGCTTGCATAATTCAAGGAAAGTGGGAGCTGGAGCACGGAGGGAATTTCAGTAGAAAGCTCTAAGATGGCAATACAGTAGTTAAAATCCTAGTTTATGGAACCCCAAGCATCTCCTACATGTTCTTTACCTATGAACCTCCAATCAGCAGAATACCACAATTTCTAACATGGGCTCCCGCAGTTTAGCATATCTGGCAACATGTTATTGTAGATTACATTGGCTACTTTGACTTTCAGTTTTGGATTCTGGGATAACTAAGGCTGCCATGGCATATGAAGAATGCATACATTTGAAAGTGCAGAATTATTAATACTCAATGCGGTAATGAACAGTTCTTTTAGTGCATTTACCGGCTGTCCTTGAATCAAAATGACGAATAAATGCCAAATATCTGAAGATGGAAAGTAGGTAAGGCTCAATGTGAAGAATATAATAAGATTGGACTATCAGAGCTAGAGATGTTTTGTTGGAAAAACAAAGTATTTCATAAGGTTTAAACATTTCACATTACTCAGGTATATAAAAGTGTAAGTGTTTTAAACAAGCAAATCTATTATGAATTTATTACAAAGAAGAAAAAGGAGTGGGTTTGCTGCACATGAAATTGGGCTAAGTCTTGAGAAAGTTCAAATTTTCCCCTTGCACACAAGTATACACATGGGTTAGACTCAAGTTAATTTTTGTACTCACTTCACTCTCCTAATTTGGTGCAACGTTCACTTCATCTTCTGCTTATAAATATAACCTTTTTACTTCAGTACCTATTTTTGTACTTACGTCATTATCCTAATTTGGTGCAACGTTTAATTCATACTCTGCTTATAAATATAACTTTTCTACTTCAGTACCCACCTCATTCTCGTGGGTTAGGCTCAAGTTAATTTTTGTACCCACCTCATTCTTCGAGTATACACATGGATTAGGCTCAAGTTAATTTTTGTACCCACCTCATTCTCCTAATTTAATGCATCATTCACTTCATTCTTTGCTTATAAATATAGCCTTTCTACTTCAGTACCCATCTCATTCTCCTGATTTGATGCAACGTTCACTTCATCCTCTACTTATAAATACAGCCTTCCTACTTCAGTTACAACATACGTGAAGCAAAACTTCTCTACATACTATTTCTCTGTTTTCATTCCTTTTGTGCTAGGTTTTATTTTTCAAAAAAATTTTTCTATCCTTTTGAATCCTGAAAGATAACCATTACAAATTTTTTGCATTAAGTACAATAATATGACGCCTTAGACTTTCTTGAAATTTTCTGTACTTAATTGCATCACCGACATGTTTAATCTATACTGGGTAAAGAATGTGCAATTTAAGAAGAAGTATACTTCTAAAATTATACCAATGAACTTTCAAAAAAAAAATTATACTAATGGCTGGAAATTCAGCACTTGGATTTAAGAACTGGAAAATTCAAAGAGCAAGCAATTAGTTGTTTCTGTTCAATAATCACAGGGTATATCTAGTGGATTTCTCTCACTATCTCTTCAGGTCCAATGGGGCAAGATCTGACACATTGTTCTTGTTTCCCACCTTGTAGGTGTGAGGATGCTTCCCTTGCCTGTTTCAAAGATGTAGTATTAGATGCTATGCGTATCGGAAAGAGAGACGAGAGTATCAATTTCTCCTACAGCCCTACTCAGAATATGCCTAGATGTAGTAATATTGCTGACCATAAAATCTTGACAGGCATGAGGAACATCATCTAATAATTGAAGAGAACCTAGAAGAAACATGGAAATGAAAAGCTCATGGCCATGCATTGATGCTTCAATATTTTGCAAGAGCCTGCCAAAGGATTCCAAACTAATCTCCATTTGTTTGAAACTAAGGATCAGTCAAAACAAAGTGAAAAGATGAGAATAATTATTAAACTATTGTCAAAGGTGGTTGCTTAAAGCATTGATGTGATTTGAAGAATTTAATCTTGCTTTGTTCCCACTTATTCCGGAGTCCATCTATTTAAAGCTATTGATGTCTGCCTCACTAGTGCCATTAAGAAAATTGTTCACAAACAGAGTGAGGTAGCTCCAACCTTGCCTTGGCTCTTTGACTGCTGGATCTAATGGCAGAGTTGAAGAGCTGTGCTGAATGGAAACCTTTTATTGCAATGATAGCAATTGATTTTTTGTTTGCTGTGGTGAATATTCTTCTTAAGAAAGTCCTTGATGAAGGGATGAACCATTTGGTCCTCATAACATTCCGGCTGTCAATTTCTACAATCTTCTTGGCCCCTATTGGCTACTTCTGGGAAAGGTAGGAGCTCCGCAGTCTCCATTCCTATTACTTTTTCTTTTAAATGTTTGACAAAATTCTCTTCCTTTGGAGTTTGGCGGTGAGCTAAATTCCGATTTCTTGAGTGTGTTTAGCTCTAGCCTTCCCCTGTCAGGTGTTTCTGCAGCTGCTTAGGACTAAAATGCTCATTTATTTGCGAGCAACTTAGATGGCTGTACATGGTCAAGTCGCTCTCCAAAGTATTTCTTTGTAATTTAAACACAACCTGACCCAAGATTGCTTGCAGGAACAGCAGACCAAAGCTCACACCACGCATTTTATGTTACCTCTTCTGCAGCGCTATCGTCGGGTTAGTTTATATTGAACTAGATTCATGAATTTCCTTCTAGCTAGCCTTATTGTTAATAATACAACAGGCACACCTAAATTGTAATTCCTTGTAGGGCCTCGCTAACGCAGTACTTCTTTCTCCTTGGAATTCAATACACATCTGCTACATTTGCATGCGCCTTTGTCAACATGGTGCCGGTGCTCACATTTATAATGGCACTACCATTCCGGTATGGATGCAAATTAGCTGTTATATTATAATACTAAGTTCTTCTGCAAAACTAGCAATCAATCCCTGCATGGTTATTTCACGCTTCCTGGTGTCGCTTATTTATACTGCAGGATAGAAACAGTGAACCTCAAAAGCAACGGTGGGAGAGCCAAAATACTCGGTTCAGTGATTTGTGTTGGAGGTGCCCTGCTATTAACCCTTTATAAAGGAATGCCTTTATTCAAACACCCACGCTCACAGGCCCTGGCTCCAACCATGGCAAATGCAATCAAGCTGAGCTCTTCTAGAAGGGCAGAGAGGTGGACCATTGGTTGCCTAGCTTTGATAGTAGGAACCATGTTGTGGTCTTCATGGTTTATCATTCAATCACATGTAGGCAAAAGATACCCCTGCCAATACTCCAGCACTGCAATCATGTCTTTCTTTGGTGCAATTCAGTCAGCTCTCTTAAGCTTGTCTACAAGCAGGGACCTTTCCATATGGGTTCTGAGGGGAAAAGTGGAAATCATAACTGTCCTCTATTCTGTAAGTGCGCTCTTCTTACAAGCAGAAGAAAATTTTATCTAGGTTGTGATATTGTCACAAATAGCTTTTTTAGTGTAACTGTCAAAGTAGTAATATCAATCCCACTAAAAAAGATAAAATCCAGGAAGGTAATAATTGTGTGAGTTTTAACCGATCCACAGGCTCTGGGTTGAGTAGGGAAGGCTGGACTAGGTTTATGCTGCCTTGTAGGCTAGGCTAGCAATAGAAATCACTTTTCCTTGTACCTTAGAAGCAAGAAACATCTTTTTCCATGTTGCTATCCAACTAAAAAAGATGAGAGGTGCATAGATTCAAACTTCAATTCTACGTATCTTTTTGTAATATGTATTGCATTTCCTGGTTTCAAAAATAAGTAATCATGTGGACTCTCTCCACATAAATCATCCAAGTAGATTCCATAAACCAAAATGGGAAACACTGCAGACAGCACCAATGTTTTCCATTCCCTGAATTAACAATCCAAGTGGATTCCATAAGCCAAAATGGAGAACACTGCAGACAGCATTAGTACTTTCCATTCCCTGAATTAGTAATTCAGTAAATGACAGATAAAAGATGTCTTTGGTTCTTGGAGTGCCACTCCCGAGTCAAGACTTCTATGGCTTTAAATAGCTTATTGGAAACTTTTGCATTAAGGTCATGATATTGGCTGCCAAACAACTCAGTACCAAATATGCTCAAATCAGTCTATTGCTATACAATACTCGATCCCTTACTCCTGAGATTCATCCTTGATTAACATGCCATTGTTCTGTAAATGCAGGGAATGATAGGATCAGGCTTGTGCTATGTGGGCATGGCGTGGTGTGTCAAGAAGAGGGGTCCTGTCTTCACAGCAGCATTTAGTCCTCTTGTTCAGATAATGGCAGCCATGTTTGATATCCCCATCCTTCACGAACAACTCAATCTTGGAAGGTTAATTATTCTAACTAATTAATATATCTGCTTAATTATATACAAGGCTGATAAATACTCATTGCTAATTTCGTCCCTGGCACTCTAACGAACAGTTTGTTGGGTTCGATAGTTGTCATTATTGGACTGTACATTCTTCTTTGGGGCAAGAACAAAGAAGTGCAGAATTATGCATCAAAAATTGCTCAAGAAGCCAAAGAGATCAGGGAGCAAGAGACTCAGTTACAAGTAATCACAGTTTCTTGTGATTTAAGTTGTCCTGAGGCCAAGTAGCATTTTGCTGCCTACCCTCCACTCCATTCATGTAATATTCAATAACCTATTAATAAATACCACCGAATATGTTTCGACTTCTCTTCAATTGCACCACAAGTCTGCTTTACCATTTTAGTGATGGATGCATCATTGGTCGCAGGATTGAGAGTTTTGATATGCAACAAAGTTTATCAATTAAAATTGGGGAAGAAAATTCAACATTGTAAGTGGAAATTAAACCTGTCACTGTCACCCATATTTCTACTTGCATATATGGAGGGAATAAGGAGAAATTTTTTTTAAAAGAGGATTCCTTTCCTAAAAATTAGCTTCTCTGAAAAATTATTCCACTCCATCTTAAAACTTAGCTCCTTAGGACAATCACTTAACTCAATCCATCTCTTTTAAATTCAATGCGGCAGCATAGACTAACCTATACCATCTGAAGAATGAGGTCTATGATACAACAATTTCATAAAGCAACATAAAAGTGTGATCTCACTAGTCTGTATGTGCTTACATCATATTGCTGTTTCACATGGCAAATCCGTGCTTTTGTACTTTATAGCAATCTTGCTCCTGAATACTTCAGATGCAACTTTTCATCAAATATAATCTTCAACACTACAGCAATGCCTTTTTAATCAGTTTAAGACTGATACATGTTGAATTAAGGTATCCATGATGGTAACTTTTCCTTCAAGGCCTACACATGATTGTAAGATGCAGCAATATTTCCCCTTAAACAAAATTCATTACCTTAACTTTGAAATGCACTGTACACTCTGTCCAAAACATAGTTCTTCGATCTCAACTGAATCCAGATTGCACGGTAGGATTTCATAGACCTTGGGAAACCATGTTATGACTTAGAATAGGGTAAATATGAAGCAATATCTGATATTGAGCCGCAATGTCCACAATGTCAGTTTGAAGGTCTTATAAAAAACAAGTGATAGACCATTACAATTACAAGAGGCATCCGGATTAAGAGAATTCAGAATAAGTCAGCTTCTAGCAATTCAAGACTCAAGAGGATGATAGCAAACTTTAAGGTTAAACACTTGATTATTATTTGTATGGTTGACACACTAGACTATGGCAAACAATCATGCAGAAACAACAAACCGTATATATCCATATCGGAGACAAAAACAGGGAAAAAAACATAGTTCTGCCACGGGAATGCTCGGATTCCCTTAGTTTTTACCTTTTACATGCTGTCAGGCAAACATAACCTAGGATAGTAAAGCAATACAAAGATTTATTTTATGCAAGTTTATTGACTTAGACAAGACTTCTCTTCAGCACTTCTGCACCGTGTTATAGCTGCAATTTCTTGTTCATCGGCTTAATCGGAATTTTCACTTTTTAAGGAACCCTTTTCTTTTTTCTTTCCCCTGATCCTTCGGGCAATATCTGCTGGCTTCTGGCCCTCACGTTCCATAACATCAGAGACGTCCAAATGGACGCCTGGATCGTTGGTGTTGTAGCTGCTGCCCAGCATGATTGAGTTGTTTACAGCTTGGAAATTGCTGTTCACGTAGGTACTCAATGCATCAGGCTCGCCAAGTGAAATTCCTTGGGGACTGGATTTGTCATCCAACTCACTTCGCATCGTGGCTCCAGAATTGTTTCCTGCAAGTGTGATAATACTCGCGCCATGCTCTTGATCATCTTCATGTTGGCTTGATCCGGGTTTATGAATACCAGATATGCGGTGAGTTATGGCAGAGACCATGTCTTTGAGTTCTTTGTCCAGATATCTATTTTTGTCACCTTCACCAGTGGACTGGCGATCAGGCTTGCTTGTTTCAAGAGGCATTTTTTCTTTTCAAAGAACAAGGTTGGGTTGGGAAGGAAGAAGTTGGCTGTGAAGGGCATATATGATTTTGGGTTGGAGCTCAAACGGAAAACATTTAGATATAAGAGTAGCTGCAGGGCCAAAACTGCTTGATGGAATAAAGAAGTGCCTTACATGGCAATTCAAGGATTTTAATTTATTCCCCTCTTAAAAGGAGGGGGATTACTTGACAATTGGTTAACCTCCTATAGATTATACTTTTGTCACACTTACGCTCTTTGATTTTTCATTCAAGAGATTGCAGGGAAAGAATCATTCTGGTACACAGATTGTCTAAGCTGTCATTCCAGCCTTTCCACTTTAGCTATGGTACTGCTTATACCAGGAGACTTGAGCTTTGGATTCAGGTTATATTAATAACTCTAATAGCCCCATGGAAGTTGAATCTTTTGAACTTTGATAGATGATAAATGTTTATTAATCCTGACCATCAATTAAATTTTCAGGTCAAACCTGAATAGCCCCATTGCCCTGTGGAAAAGAACCTCAGCAAACACTTGAACCAATCATTGACAACAAAAAATAGGCTACGTCGACTGTTAACACAGGATAGATACAATAAAATAAGCATCTTTCTCTATTTTTTTCGCAGATCCCAACCAGAGAATGAAATGTTAAATTCTTGCAAAATTTTTTTGTTGAAATTTATTATTTGTGTCTAGCAAATTAACAGTTTCTGTTTGGGTCATGGCATCATTGACGGAAGAACAAGGCCTAGTGTTTGTTCTTTGGGTGGGCTTTTAATTCATCCATGGACATGTCGTAGGACCAGCTATTGCTGTCATCTTTAACACTTTCTGCATTTTTGTTTGCGATATATAGATAAGGGTAGAATAAAATAATTATTTTATAAAAATAAAATAATTATTTTATAAAAATAAAATAATTATTAATTAATTTAATATGATAAATGAGATAACAATAGTTATTATGATTTATTATAGTATTTGGTTCGTAAAAAAAGAATTTGAAATAAGAAAAAAATAAAAGATAAAAAGATAAAAATATTTTTTATTATTTATATTATTATTTAATTTTTTATTTTTTAAATATTAATATTTTGTATATAATTTAATCATTAATACTATAAAATATTAATATATTATTTATATTTTAAATGTTATTATTATTATTATTTATTTTTATTTAATTTTTAAATATTAATATTTTATAATTTATTTAAAATATTAATATTTTGATAGTTTAAATATTAGTATTTTATTTATAATTTAATCATTGAAATTTAAAAATATTAATATTTTATTTATAAAATTAACTATAATTATGATTAAAATTTTAATACTTTTAATTAATTTTCAAACTCAATATTTTTTAATATATAATTGAAAACTTAAACTCTTTATTATAATAAGATTTATTTTCATCAAAAAACAAAAATACTCTTTATATAATTTAGTAAAATTTATACCAAAGATAAAATTAAGTAATTTTTTTCTTTTTTAGTCATTTAATTTTATTTTTATTAAAATTTTAATAATTTATTATATATTATTTTATATTTTCACTTAAAAATTTTAACATTAATATTTTTATTTATAATTAAAATATTAAAATATTAATATTTTAATTATTTTAATGTAAATCATTAATTTTATAAGTTTAGGTTTGTAATTTTTCAAAGAAAGTAAAGACATTTTAATTCAAAATGTTTTAAACTCTATTTTTATGGGCACGGAATAGTTAATACTATTAAAAAAAATGATATTAGCTATTCCAAAATTTAAACTGATTTTTGTTGCTGCTGTCATTGAACAAGTGTCAGTCTGCTGCATCAATACCCTGGATTGATTCTATGTCTCGCAGGCCTCACGGTCCATCTTGTGGCCCTTCTGAAATTAGATATGGTCAGTTCTAAAAGCCTGAAATAATTTCAAACTGGGCTGCTGCGCTCCTAAGATCAACAATCATTCGAAAACCAGTAGCAAGCCCAACTCCAGAATTATTAAACAACAAACAGTAACCCGAATGTCAACTAGAATCCTGAGAATCCTCGAGTATAACCCTAAACCTGCTGCTTATTGTTAGGTGGTTCTTTTTCTTCATTTGTTCAGTATTTCAACTACTATTTCTTTAATAGGGTGAGCAGTCTTCAATTATTCACAGTTAATATCCAATTCACGGGTCAACCAAGGTTGTTCCACCTTAATACAGATCTTATTGGCTGTCCCAGTGATGAATGATAAAAAGAAAGAAATGCAACGAATCCCTGCCTCAGGACCTCAACATACCAATCACCAAACATGTAGGCTAACATTTATACCATACCCATTTGATACCCAGATGTGATGGGATGATAATTACCCTCAATTCCCTTGTGAACCAAACTTCATTGCCCTTACTAATAGGTTAGAATACTAGCATTTTCGCTGTCATTTTTTGATTTCCTGCCAAAAAAGCCACGCTTTGTTTCGACCCTCAAACCTTTTTGGAATCTTTTAGCCACTCATAAAATCCAGCGAATAAGCGTTGAAAGGTGAGTGAGTGACCCAAAATTGCCAAAAGGGCAAAAACCTTCACCTTCTATAACTATAGAGATATCAGAAACTAAAATTATTAGCTCAGTACATTAGGAAAAGGTTGAATGGATTTTTTATTAAGAGCGAAAAACCCAGATTGGAAAATGCATATTTAATTGACAAAAAAAAAAAGGAAAATGCATGCTTAAGAGTATGACGGAAGGGCGCGGGGCCAACAATACTGCGTGGCGTTGCGTTATTAAACAAAAGATCCTTCTTCTGTTGGTTTTAGCCAAATTCGTAATCAATTACACATCAAATTCTGAAAGGTGACTGTCAAATTCTATTCTATTCTATTGTATTTTACTTTATTTTTATTTTTCTCTCTCCCCCCACTTTCTTCTATTGTTTCTCGTCCCACTTCTTTCTTATTGGTGCTGTTGCTTCTTCAACTTTCAACCGTCAACAAACTCCATAGTGATTTTAAGGAACAAACATTCTTCAGGTAGACGTTCCTCACCTTTTTTGTTTTACAGAAATTTCAACGCCTATCGTTTGTATTCTTTTTAATGTCCCTGCACACAAAAATTTCAGTTGGTCCGAGCTAATTTCAAGGCTGAAATTAAGTTCTCCATCTTGTTAGTGGGTTATCTGTGATGGGTTGTTTTTGGTTTTATAGTATTTTATTTGATCGTTCCTTTAGAATCAAAGAAATGAAAGTGTCTGTTGCATTCTGTTTCAAGAACAATTTGAGGGGTTTAAGTTTGGCGTTTTGCAATTTTACTTGTTATAATTAAGTAATCTCTAGGGTTTTGATTGACTGGCAGTCTTGAAGAGTGCTTTCTTTTGGGGGAATCGACAGTGAGAGTGCTGGGGAATTTCACGAGAATTAAATATTTTAAAACCAAAAGGGATTGTGGTAAACGCTGTAAATAACAATCAGATGCAGAATGAAGGTTCAAATGGGACTAGCACCACAGCTGGTGACCACTCTGGTAATTTACCAGAACCTGACCTCGAGAAGCAGGAAAACATCCCAGTGTTGCCTCAGGAAGATAGCCATCCAGGCTCAGTTGGGGATTCAGGCTGTGTGGCCAATCCCACATTGTTAACCATTGTGGTATCAAATGGCGAGTCTCATGTGACTCAGCAGCCGATAGCTAAATTATCAAAAGATGTGGACTCCATTAAGGAGGAATTGCCTTGTGTGGCTTCTCCGAAAAAGGGGTATTTTTCGAGGACCACTAGTTGTCATGAGCAGTGCAGGTACATTATACTTCTCCTGCATCTAATCCTCCTATATGTGCTTTTTGTATATTATGTTTCCAATATTAGATTGTTTTAGGATAGCTTGATTCCTCATAAGAATGAGGATCATCACATAGTCTGGAGTATTTGTTAGCTATGTGCAGTGGGGTTCCATAGATGAATGTTTTATCTTATAATGTTAATTGTCCTATGCATTTTCATTTGCATATCTTTCAGTCTTGAGAGTACAGCCTTGTTCCCCTGTTTATATTTTCTACAGATATTATATATTAATGGAGTGCGTGTGTACATGTTAACTCCTAGTTTCTGTTTAACTATAAAGTGTCAAAAGCGTGTAGTGCATAAAGGTTTTGGTGACATTAGATTCTAGGATTAGGCTTGAGAAAATGCTTCATTCAGATCATCTTATATATTGTGGCAAGTCAACCATATTAACCATCCATTAGCATGCTGACCTTTTCTGGCCTTCAATTTGTTTTTCAGAGATCGATCTTGATCTGTAGTATCACATATGCTATGACTCATTACTATCTATATTATTCTTCAGAGTTTGTCAACAAGAGAAGGAAGAAGTTCTTATAGATTTGGGGTGCCAATGTAAAGGTGGTCTTGCAAAAGCCCATCGGTCTTGCATTGACACTTGGTTTCATACAAAAGGATCCAACAAATGCGAGATATGCCAGTTAGTTATTCAAAATTTGATTTCCTACATTAAGTGGTTTATTCTTAAAGATATCATGATTCAATTTACTGTTGTCATGCAGAGCAGTTGCTGTGAACGTTTCAGCTCCAGAGTCCCAGCCCAGTGTAGGTATTCTGTGCTTAAGAGAAAGGGCTAGCAACAAAAACCCATGGATAGGTTTTCTGTTTCGTTTAGTCATAGCCTACTAGATGCAAGAAGTTTAATGTCACCTTTGTGGGGTTTTGTTTGCTGACTAGAGTGTTTCATTGCCCAAAACCAAACTTAAAGGTGGACGATAAAACAAAGTTGAAGATTGAATTTGGCAGTGTTTGAGTGTTATTTTGTTTTTTGGGCTACTGTTATGTATGGTATATTGTATATACAAGTTGTAGAGAGATGAAAAACCCGTTATAACCCCCTCTGATTTTATGTTAGCACTTTAAAAGGTAATTGATGACTTTCAGCTTTGGTCCAAAGCTAATGTAGAAAACTGGTGCAGAAGCTTTCCAGTTTTGATTTTTTGTGGTTCATTTGTAGCATCTCATAGTCATGCCAGCATTTGGTTGTCAAATGTTTTTCATGGTGCAGGCAAATTCCTGGCTTTGGAGGGTTGATCCAAGCTTTGCACCACAAGAACGTGAAAGGGTACGTGAATAACTGCAGTTTGTCTACTGGGATCTTACTCATTCTTGAGAAAATTCATTCCATTTGTGTTAATTTTGCATCAAATTACTCTTGATAACAGGGTTGTTTTAGTCCACTATGGGTGGCATTCTCAATCCTTATTGGTGGTCTATTGTTGGATGTGTTAATATCCGTTACTCTTGGTGTCTCTGCACTGCCTGTTAACATCATAATTGGTATGTACACCTCACTCTGCCCATACCTGTTTATAGGAAATCCCATTCTTAGCAAGTACTTTGATTCTTTGTGATGTTGTAACTTTATGAGACATTGTGCAGGTGTTATTGTTGTCCTTGGACTTGGAACCGCCCTTCGACTTGCATTGGAATTCTGCCATGAGTGGAGTATTAGGAGAGCCGTGCAAAGGGTAGAAACAAATGCAACTCTTGGGTACCATCCTGCATTGTAGTTAAATCTGTACATAGTAAATTTGAGCCTACAGGCCAATTATTGAGTTCTTTTGTTTCGTATATAATGTTAAGCTTACTATTTATTCTGAGAGGGCACCATTGTTGTTTACTGCTTATATTATACACCATGATACAGTTTGAGACAATCTCCGTGAGCGGCTTTGAGAATTTATACAGTCAAATTGGATGTGGAACATTGGGTTTGAAATGTATCTTATTGTATCATGAGTAATTTCATTTCTTGTATTGCATAATTGTTATATTAGTTGTCCTCTAAACAAAGTGATACTATCCCGGACTCCTACATTGGATCTTTCGTAACTTGTACTGAAATGGGAAGGGGAACCAGTCCACAGAAAATGTCAATTCCATTTCCATTGCTTTTGATGAAGTTGCATTCTTTTGACTTGAATGGAGCCTGATAATATTGAACAAGCAGCGTACTGCTATGAATTGCCAATTGGCTGGAGTTGCCAGAGTAATGTTTAGATTCTCTTCTTTATTTGAAAAAAAAAGAAGTTTCATGATTAGAGTAGTATTATGTTGTGATTTTGGTAGAAGACAGGATGAAGTATTTAGGCATAATTGCAGGGATTAAAGACAGGACTCACTTACTTTCTATGGTATGGAGACATATGCGTGTGCGGATAAAGGTTGTGGCTTTGGAGGCCGGCCAAAATTTTTTTGACCATCGAAGTTTGCAATCTTTTTCGACCATATTGTTTCAACGGTTTGATTTTGATCTCTCTTGACAGCCTAACAGTTGCAGACCTTTCCCTAAAAATGGCCTGAAAGATTATCTATCGGATGGTTTAGACTATAGATAGATACTCTTTACTTATTGACTCTCCATTATCGGTCGGGGACAGGACGATGAAAACCGGTAAACACCTGCGCAATGATTACCTCTTGCCTTCCTTCAGATGTATCATCTCCTGAAACCAATTAATTGAAAACATTAGTAAAAAATGGGCTTTGAGAAGAGAACACTTGTGCTTTGTGGTATTTGAGAATTTGATTCAATATTAAATGGAGTCCCTTCCCAAAGAAACTCATGATTTGTGACATTGCGGAACAAAATACTTACTGCCGAAGCACGTGAATGAATCAAGCAAAAGCTTTAGTGGCAAAACTACAAAAAATCATACGCAGAGCCGGACGCACGTGGGAAGGTAAATTTTACTGTTTAATCAAAACAACAAAAAGCGGCAAAAAGCAAAAAGTGTAGCACTACTGAGCTTACTTTTTCCACAGCCACTGCAGTAAGGAGGAATGGCTTGCGGGATAAGGCAAAGCACAGTGCTCCATTGGTAAGCCCGCACAACCTCAAAATGAAAAAGGCCTCCAGGGGGGCATTTCAGTCATTATGCTATCTGGTGCTCCATTTTACGCGGTGTACGAAAAAAGGGCAGCCCAATAAGCTGAATTCGCTGTCCACACTGGGTATTTTACGCTGCGGATATCTCTTCGTCTTCCCGTGCATTCGCTTAAATGATTAGTCAATCCTACGAATGGTAGAGCGACAGCCAAGCGCAAGCACGGAAAAAGATCACGTGAGAGACACGTGGTGTCTTTGACTCGACTGGGGGCCTTACGGCTTAACCCCAACGAAGAAAGCGACCAACGGAGCGGGCAAGGCAACTGAAAGATATACCCGAGACTAATTCGCACAACAACAAATTTAGCTGAGCAAGAAATCTAGGAGGAGAGAGAGAGAGAGAGAAGAAGAACCAAAAAGGAAAATACAGTCTTAGTTAAGTTATCGGAAGAAGAATACAATCTTACTTACAGTTTGACGTTCTTTTTCTTTTTACTTTATTTTTTCCCAGAAAACTAAAAAAGGAGTAGTGGTTGTAGAAATTGACTTAGGGTTTAGCAAGGGGAAAGATGGCAGTTTTAACGATGGAAACCTTACCTTTAGGATTTAGATTCAGGCCGACAGACGAAGAGCTCATCAATCACTACCTTAAATTGAAGATCAACGGTCGTCATTCCGAGGTCGAGGTCATTCCTGAAATTGATGTCTGCAAATGGGAGCCCTGGGATTTGCCTGGTATTTTTCTTTTGTTCTTTATTTTCTAAAAAGGAACGAAATGATTGGGTGAAGAAGTGTTCGGAATCTTTGATACCTTAGCGTTAGCCAGAGCGTCAGCTTAAATTCCTTTATTCCCCGATAAATGAAATAATTATAGTTCATGAATTTGATTCCCGCTTTTCTACAACTGGCAATTTCCCGTAAACCTACTTATATTCCTTTTTGAAATTCCTCTCACTATAATTTTTTATATTCCAAAACTAGTGAAATCTTTTTATTTTTATACTTGGTGATGGTTGAGTTAAATTCAGGACTGTCGGTGATAAAATCGGACGATCCGGAGTGGTTCTTCTTCTGCCCGCGTGACAGGAAGTACCCCAACGGCCACCGTTCCAACAGAGCAACGGATAAAGGGTACTGGAAAGCCACGGGTAAGGATCGAACCATCAAGTCTAAAAAGTCACTCATCGGCATGAAGAAGACCTTGGTTTTTTACAAGGGCCGTGCTCCCAAGGGCCAGCGTACCAACTGGATCATGCACGAATACCGCGCCACTGCCAAGGACCTTGATGGCACCGGCCCTGGCCAGGTTTTCTGTCAACTTTAATTGTTCTCAGTTTAAGTTACTGCAAATAAATACGATCACTGACTTAAACTTTTGTTTTGTTTTTCTTCTTTTTTAGTATTGTGGTTAGTTTGAAAAGCAAAAAAGAAAAATTTAAAAGAAAAACGGGAATGATTATGTAACTTGGACCTTTTTCTGGATGCAGGGTGCTTTTGTTCTATGTCGATTGTTTCATAAACTAGAAGAGAAGAATGATACTGTAAAGTACGAGGAAGTAGAACAAACTGGATATTCTCCTACCATGACAAAATCTTCTCGTGATGACACGTCATCGGATCTTCTCCAAGATACCGTGTCATCTGATACACAAGCTCAAAAGCCCGACAATGTAATGCAAAATGGTCAAGTAACTGGTGACAGCAGCTGCAATAGTCATATGACTTCTGATGCAGAAGATCATGCAACAGAAGAAACTGCGGTAGAGGTGAGAAGTGGACTATTTATCTATATTTTGGCATTGCTGCATTCTTTGTCATTTTATCTTGAGCAATATCAAGATTGTTGATAAGAGACTGTTGTCTTGCTTTTTATTGCAGAAATATCCACTCCTGGAAGGCAATTCAAATTTGTATGAGCCCAATTTTGGTGAAATTGACTACAAAGTCTTCTCACCAATGAACTTGCATTTTTTTGAAGATCTGCCAGTCTGCATGGATTCTCCTTATGCAAGTGATTTTGGCCATGATCAAAATGGATTTTATTTCCAGGATGGGACTGGTGAACAAGATGTATCTTTCTCTATGTTGGATGAGGTCTTAAATAACCACGAAGGCTCCTGTGCAGCGTCAAACAGTCAGAAGAACTTGGTTGCTGGAACTGAGATGCCCTTGTCTGGTAATGGATTCATCTCAAAGACAATACCACCGGAAACCTCATATATCGAAGAAAGTGGTATATATAGTGAGACAGACACTGAAATGGCACAACTACAGGTAAGGAATAACTTGCTACTAGCTATTATGTTCCTATATAGGTGAAAATTAGCCATTTCTCTTTAACTTTCTGGAGTTTTACTTTAGGTTTCAGCCATATTTTTTTTATTTATTTTTGCTTTTAAGGCAATTTGATTTAGTACACAGTTCAGCTCTAACTTATGTTTGATACTTTCAACTTGTTTACCAGTCTGAATCAGAGGTTGGAGCTCCAAGGTGGTTTGGTGGGCATGTTGATAACAAGTATTCAGTGCAAATGCAAACTTCCTTTGATACTGGCGATACTCAAAGAGCACTTTATGATCAAGCGTTTAGAATTGGAAATAATGGTAGTCTTGGAAATTGTTCTGTTGGCCAAGCTACTTCATATACTGATTCTGCAATGGGTAATATTAATAATTTGCAACAATTAACCAGTCTGAAAAATAATATGAATAATGGTGGTAATCTTGGTGGTGGAACTGGCATGAACACTAGAACCTTTGAGCCTCCGCAGCAACCAAATTCAGACAACTTTGCAACTCTCGGAATTGGTACTGGAATCAAGATTAGAACCCGTGCACCTCAGCAAAGAGCAAATTCAGACAACTTCGTAAATCAGGGCACTGCTCCAAGAAGAATACGCTTGCAAATGAAACCTTCTAATGGCCCAATGAAAGTTTCTGCCGGCTGTGTTGATGATGGCAAAATGAGAAGTACAGGCCTCGGTGAAGAAGAAGAAGTTCAGTCTGCTCTAACTGAGGTAGGGTAACCAGGAAAAGCTAATTTCAAGCGTTGCTGATATTTTGAAGTGTATTTATCCCACCTTCACCTTTCGTCAGGTTTTTGCTAAGGTCAAGTATAATATTTGTTAAATAATAAGTACATTTCACAAATTGACCATTATCTTTCAATGTTTTGAATGCAGATCACAGAAGCAGAAGCTGCAGGACAGATTCCTAGCTCTGATGAGTCAGAGAAAGAGAACCAGTTACTCAAGTTTGATGGCAGCGGGGACATTGCTGAAGAATCTTGTACAAAACTGAGGCAGAGGGTGAAGCAAGATGGTGAGCCTTGTAGTAGCCAAATTGGCCCATCAGTTCATTCCAAGGTAGCTCCCGCGCATCATCGCTCAAGATCCCTATCAATTGTTGTGTTCACTGTGTTCCTTATTACAATCTTGTTGGCTCTGTTCATGGGAATATGGAGATGCCTTAGATTTTGAATTCCGGATGTTGTTGAAATAGGCTGTCGTAGGTAGTCCGTTTTCCTCCCACTGTATCTTTCTAGGAAATATGATCAGGTTCTGTAAATTGTGTCCCATGTGTATTGTTGTGAAGATAGGGGAGTACTGTGTAAAAATAACTGATGCGATGGCCTTTTTTGTTGTTAACAGTTGGCATAGGGAGTTATCTTCATATGTAGTAGGGAAGGGAGTGTTTTTTGTTATCTATCTTTACCTTCCCTTATCAAAATCTTATGTAGCTTTGTGGTACAGCAGATCCACTGGGAATATTTAGTTGAAATCCGGATAAGCTCTATGATTGATTAATGTAGCTTTTAATTTCAATTCTTTGTACCTTTTTTTTTTCTTTTTATAGAAAGTCGTATTAAGGTCGAATAATGGAGTTCTTGTTTTAGGCGGGGATTTCATTTCCAAATTAACGCACGATTGGAGTTTGTTCGAATTTTCCTTATTTTGCAATATTTTTCTTCACCTTATAGCTCGGCTGAATCAACTACTTGTCAGGATATAGCTTACCGAACCTTATACCAACTTTACGTTCTGGATTAGGAGGAAACAAAATCATCTTGCTTAGTTTCGTTTTCTTCTGCTGCTTTAGCCATTCCTGTGCGTACGTAAATTCGCCATAAGTGGGAAGCAAAAAGTATGCAGATTGATCCCCTGTAAGAAGAATTAGAGGATTTGTTGAAAGACTAATTTTGAAATTCACATGGTAAGCAAGGTTTTCCTATTTAGAAGTATGCTACTATTGTTATTGTTGTTGTGGGGCAGCTATTAACTCTAGAAGAAAAGGAAGTGAGTGAAGTTCGGTAAATTGGGTTCGTAAGATGGAAATTTGGTGCTCTCCTTTACACCCAAAAAGGACAAAAAAAAAAAACAAAAAGAGAGGCAAGAGGTCAATTTTCAACGCTTAGGGATGAGCCTCACCGCCAGTAAGGGAGAACACTGCAGGTTAATTCATGCCTATTGGAGTTGTGGCGGTCTACAAATGGAGATTCGCAATGACCATCCAGATTTCCATGTCAAACTTAGGCGCTTCGAAGCTCCCCATGTTGACCCATTTGTAGACTCTGTGGCCTCGTTGGATGAGTGCCATCTATATCACCGAAACGGTGGGCTTTCTTTACCCTAGGAAAAACCCCTTTTTTTTACTGTATTATTAGGTTCCAAATATTCTATCCCTTTGTTAAATATTGTTTCTTGATTTAAAAATAAAAAAATAGAAGAAGAAGAAATTTAAACTTTCGTTGGACTCGTTATGAGCAAATAGGAGAATGGAGATGTTAGGTAATGTTTTGGTACAGGCTTCTTACTTACAAAATTTATGGCTACATTATGTGTTTTACTGGTTATGCACACACTTTTATACATGACAAATATTACCAGTTTTATTTCTCCAATCGAAGGAGAGAGAAGAGAAAAGGAAAAAAATAATTATACACTAAAATGTAGAAATTTTAATTCTATTTATGTTTGATGTATACAAATTATATTTTATTCTTAATTAAAGTTCACTTAATATTTCTCTGTCAAAAAAAGTTGACTTAATATTAATAACTGATTAAAGTTAAACATCGTTTAGCTAATGTCAATGTAGTGAGAACTACAATAACACGAATTCAATATTAAGAACACATGGACCTAATTCATTCGCTGCTGCAACTCGAAAAACGGAGCAGATCACAACAAAATAAAATGCTGTGTAAAATTGGGGGTTACATATATGTGAAAGATGACATATTATTCTGGGATCATTCCCTAATTTTCTCATAA
Organism: Theobroma cacao; assembly: GCF_000208745.1. Lineage (NCBI taxonomy): Eukaryota > Viridiplantae > Streptophyta > Magnoliopsida > Malvales > Malvaceae > Theobroma > Theobroma cacao. The sequence goes on from NC_030852.1 coordinate 30,742,054, forward strand.
TAACGCTCGTTTCCTTTTTTTTTTTATTGGTTTGTTTGTTTGTTTGTTTAGATGCCAAGAATTGTCGATGTAAGTTAAGCACTTTCTTAACAAACTCCAGAAATTGTGTAGAATCGTCTTTATATATTCTCACTAGGTTTTAAAGATTCATACATAAATATTATCATAGTAAGATGATATAATCTTAATTAAATTTAACTATCAAAATTGTGAAGATGAACGAATGTCTCCACCTAAACATTTTTCCTATCTTTAACCACCGAATTCATCTCATATTTTGTGAGAATATTAACATTAATAATAAATACCCGGACGTGGCATAATACTTTATTAAATACTATAGTAGACATCATATGTAGTAGTAACAAAGATTATAATAAAATATGATAATCAATGAATGGACAGGATAAGGATGAGGCAACCGGTGTCCAGATAAATCTAAACAAACAGCGTACATTTATGTGGGGGTGAATCTCCACGTGGAAACTCCTAAACCCAGCAGCACACTGGAAACTGCAAATACTTAAAAGTGCTGGCTCCCGCCTGTTGTAATTTCCTCTACTTGCTGTATCTATCTTTATACCATTGCCTTGCGCTTGCAATATATTTTACTCTTTTAGAAAAAACCAGAAACCAGAGTCCCCTCCCTCCCCCATAGAATTTGTAGACCCATTCTCCACTCCTTATCAAATCACCTTCTCTCGAACCTTTTCTTGATAAACATCGACACCCGTTCTTCCCTGACCCACCAAATTTTCACCGTATTAATATTTTCGAGGCGATCACTTCTTATAATTTGATTTGGACTCGCTAGATTGGTCCCAAGCTTTTAGTCTTTAGTTTCAGTCCGACACAAGGTTAAAAGAGATGATTCTGGTGGCAATAGTAGCGGAGCTCATGGAGGAGTACACGGTGCTGTTGGCTAGAGTGCTTGAGCATTTGTTGCATGAAGCTCCTTTTCCAAGGCGTATTCGTTTCCTTATCCTCCGCAGCCTTCCTTTTGTTTCCTCCACTCCCCCTCTTCTCCGAGCCCCTGCTTAAAAGTTAAAACCCCTGTTTTTTTTCCCCCTTTTGTTCCTCGTTCTTTTGCTTTTACATTATGGATATAGACATGCGGATTTCAATTATCTGTACAGTCTCCGGAGTTCTCTTTTCTTCATCTATGTAATATAATTTTCATTTGGAAATTGCATTATGCTAGATCTTTGTTCTTTTGAGTCTTGTGGATTTGCTTTTCTGGGTAGTTCAATTTGATCAACTGAAACATCATATTGCATCCTAGAATATGATTGGTGCATGATGTCCTACCAGGTTCAAATTCTCTTTTTTTAATTAAAAAAAAAAAACATCGTACTGGATTTTGATCCATTTAACTTTTAATGTTCATGAAGATCAATAATTCAACCATGCCTTATCCATAGCCGGCTTGGGCAAAATTTGCCCATTATCAAAGAAAGAAACTGCATTGGTTCGTAAAATATCTGAAGCAATGATGTTGATTGTTTTTGGGTAATTCCAACATTCGGCCAAAAGGGTTCATTCGATAGGATCAGATGTTGACAGACAACAACAGGGACAAAGACAAGGTGGGCATGGGCATTGCTTGTGAGCTGCGAAGAACTGTGTAGAACATCCTTGTATTTCACTGTTCATTTATCCTGGTTTTGTTGATTTGAAGGAGTTTGTAATGTCAAACCCATCAAAATTTGTACCAAACCTGATCTTTTAAAAGTGTCAGCCCATTGGAGGAGTTTTGAAGCACTTTATTCAAACCTTTTATACTCACTGGCAGCCTTTTTAAGTGCCATTACTGGGACTTGACCCACCCAGGCTTTCCACTTCATGCCATCATCAACGGAATGATTAATGCACAATGCCATCCTTTCATTGCGAAAGGATAATGCTTGATGTACTCTTTCCCTAACATTAGGGATGAGTAAATATAAATTGAACTGAATAATCGAATCGAAATAAGTTTAATTTTTTTGATTTGGTTAGTTTAATTTTTTGATTAATTTGGTTAAGATAGTTCAGTTAATAAAATTATTTTGGTTCGATCCGGTTAGGAACATTTTTAACTAAACTAATCGAATTTAAATAAGAGTATTATGAAAATTTTATATGAAAAAAATTTTAAACTTTAATTATTTATTGTTGCTTATTTCATATAAATTATATGAGTATTTATTTTATTTATTATAATTTTTTAGGATCATTTTTAATATTTTTGTAATATTGATTTATTTAAACAAATACAGTATAAATTAATATATACAAACAAAAAAAATAAAAAATCTGTTAAGTTCGGTTTTTGAAAATCGAAACAAACTAACCGAATTAGTTCAGTTTCGGTTAGTTCAATTAGTTATATAATTCGGTTCGATTTCAGTTATTTTTAAAAATGAGTTCGATTAGTTCGGTTATTGAATATCCAAAACTGAACTAACCAAACTAACCGTTTGCACACCCCTACCTAACATCTATGCAATTAGTATCATCATGACTGCTTTGGTTACATACGCACAAATGTAGACTTGTGATATTTGTTTAGGCTAAGTGCAATTTATTAACATGTATTTTTGTGATTAAATATAAAATGAGAAAGAGATAAGGTGGGAAAATATCAATCCCTCTCAATTATATATATATATATATGTATTCACATCACATTGCTTCATTTTGTCGGTGTGATTAGAAGTTCAAATCTCTTGGTTGATGTGAAGAGAAGCATTAAACATAAATCTGACAATTTTGGATACGACATGTTAACACGACACGAGAAAACACAGGTTAAACAGATTTTAGATTTAATTTTAATGTGTTTCGTGTCTAATCGTATTTGACACGTTAAGACACGAATTTTCGTATCTTAACGTATCAGACACGACAAATACATTTAAAACACATTTAAACACGTTTATTGAATCGTGTTATCATGTTTAAACGTGTATACGTGACACGTTTATTAACTTATTAAAAATTAATAGTTAAAGATTATTTTAACCTTATATAAATAATTTTAAATAATTATTTTAATAAGTTTTTTTAATTTTATAAAGGTAATAATGTAATTATTACCATTAAAAATTATGAATGATTTTTGATATTATTAGTGTTTGAAGGTTAGATGTTAATGATGTATTTTATCATATTATATGATAATGAATTTTATATATGTTATTTATATTAAATTTTATTATATTTGATGTTATTATTATTTTTGTTTTGTTATAATTATTTTTATAATTATAGATTTTAAATTTAAATAATAAATTATATTTAATTATAAATATTTTTATTTAATCGTGTTAAACGTGTTGGTCGTGTTAAATGTGTTAATCGTGTTAAACGTGTTATTAATCGTGTCGTGTCATATATTAACACGTTTAATAAACGTGTTAATCGTGTCGTGTCGTGTTACACATTTATTAAACGTATACGTATATGTGTTTTAAATTTAAAATATGAATATTTAACGTGTCGTATTCGTGTTTAACCTTAATGTGTTTCGTGTTTAATAGTATCTGACACGTTTACGACACGAAAATACAAATTGCTAGGTCTAATTAAACACAACATCATACATAGATGTTGATTAATGTGTTGTTTAATAAACTAACAAAAATTAAATATTTGAAAATTAAGTACTGAATCTTTTATTTTGAAAAAAAATCAGTGAATTTTTACTACAAAAATTGTTTGGTATTCTTTTGAAAATTAAACTTTAAATAGATATTTTGTTGAATTTTTTTACTAAAAGGTAAAAAATTATTTATATACATAGTTAATGGTTTAATGAGAATTTTTTAAATAAGAATGTATATAAAGTAATTTTAGTTACTTAATATTTTCAATACTTTTTAATGGAAAATTTTATTTTTAAGTGATATTTAAAATAAATAATCAAACTCATTTTAAAAATTAAATTATTGAAATTTTTTTAATAATTTATCAAACACAAACTAATTAAAATTTCAATAACAAGGATTTAAATTTAAATTTATTTTCTTGTTGGTTCGTGGGTTGGGTTGGGCTAAATGATGATAGAAGATTCCTTCATTGCAACTCAAACAGGCTTAAAGCCTAACCCACAACAAGCGGCACAGTAGTCCACTAGGCCTGGCCTACTGAAGTAATGCGGGTGAACAAGTGCTTGTTAAGGATTCCCAGGATTAGAACTCTGAAGGCTAATTCTGTTAGGTGCCTCACAAATCAGAATCATTTGGGGTGGAATTCTTCGGAGTACTCCCTGTTTTCCTAGCACAACCACTTCTAACGTGGGCCCTCGGCATAAGAAGCTCCATTTTCAAGCACTATTAATGATTCTGTGGAATCATTATTGGTTTAGTAGATTTGAATTTTGATGCTCTTGTCTAATCTATGTGTCTGGTCGGTTAGGGTGGGGATCAAATTAAGAATGTATGTGAAAACATGTGTGCTTTGTTGGTATAAATTCAAATCCTCCAACCAAGCAAATGCTATTAAAATTTTCGAGCTAAAGTTTCCTGCACCCCATAAGCAACAGTGCTGCAGAAGTGACCATCAGATAATGTGACATCATCCAGGGTAATTGGGGCCAAGTCCCACGCACGGGAGGCTGCACGTAAGCCGTGAAGGAAATAAATGTTTTTATGACAGGTATGAGAATTCATCGTCTCTTCTGATATGATGATGTAATTGAATGTATTGGTAGTAGCAATGTTTCTTCAGAATGTCACAGAAATGAATGATGGCAAAGTAACTTGGGAATTAAGACTGCTATTTGAGGTTGTGTTGTTTCAGACTTTTTTGCAATTCTGTTGAGATCAGAGACCCTTCTTCTTCGATAGAATGAAGCGCCTGACCTTGCTCGTGTGATCATAAGCAGCAGATTAGCAGTATCAAACTTGCCAGGTATAAGCAAATTAGTTTCAGAAAACTGAAATTATGGTTCTAAAAGTATGCATTAGGTGCTAGATTATCAATGGCAAACAAATTTCTGTAGAAAATGAAAATGTTTGCCACTCCAAACACCTAAATAAAAAAGAAATGGTTGATGACACATTGGCATAAATTTCTCTGCAGAGGGATGGTGGAGCAGGAGTAAATCAACAGGCTGAAGTCCCCTGGCTGATAATTAATACCCTACTTCGGCCAGGATCAGGAAGTTATTCTCCTGTATATAAAACTAGAATTTGAGGGTGAAGGTAGCCAGGTTCGACCCTTGATTTCTTACCATACATTTTCTTCATCTCTATGAGTTTGGAGTTTGTCGTTTGTCATGTCTTAACACTATACATTTTACATGCGTATTGCATATGGTGTAAAGTGTTGGAGAATCCTGAATATGAAGACCATTATGCCTATTGGGTATATTAATAATACCTCTCGACTCCTGTTTTGGGCGTCAGTAGCCTTTTTTCTTAGTTATGGCCCATGGAATTTATAAGCAACAGAACTAAAATGCAGTAAGCTAGCTTTTAATTCAAAGTACAAATAATGATTTGACTAATTAATTATAAATTCGAGGGACATTCTTCATGTTAAATAGTTTTTATCTCTGAAATGTTAGTTCATGGCAGGGAGGATAAAAGCAGTTATTCTCTTTCTAATAAACAAATTAGCTTCCAATGGTAATCAACAAATTGTCACTAACTTATAGAAGTATAAAAAAAGCATCGAACCTTGTGAACAATTAGTAACCAAAAGTTGTGCAGAATAAACTACATGGGCATAAATCTAATGGATAACATTCTTTCAAGTTAATAATACAAAGTACATGGAAAATAATATACCATACTAGTAGGGTAGGAGTAGCACTACCCATAAAATACAACTATTAGGTAGCCCTAGCCCTGCTTTTATCAGAAGATTTGGAATGTCCAGTTAGAAACCATACTTAAGACTTAAGGGCTACTTTGCAAAATTTGTGATCAAATAAGTAGTTTTGTATATTGAGCAAAAAGATACACAGGAAGGAGCAATTCAGTTCTCATATCCTTTTTTGGGCAGTTCTGCCGGACAGTGGTTGGCTGTAATAGCTGGAAGAACTTTACCCTGAGTGGCTTGCATTCCATAGTGTGGAATAACAGTGCATTTGTTCCCTGTCGCAGCTTATTATTATAATCCTCAGTTGATATTTTAATGACTACCAATAGTACTATATAAAGCTCAAAGGTTCTGTTTTCTCTAGGCTTGCATAAAAATGTAAAACATCTATTGCTTGTAAGGCTTAAGTAGAAAACAATGTGCGGGGAATAAAACTTTGTTAGGCTTTCTAGATAGATATTGTTGCATATGTTGTATTGTGATTTTCAAAAGATGGTGGAAAGAAAGATTTTTAGGAATATATGTCCCCTTTGCATCAAAGCCCAGCTTTCCTTACTTAAGCCCATCCATATCCCAAATCAGCTGATATTCCCTTCTCAATGTGTCAGCAGTCATGTTAGCTTGACCCACATCTCAAGCATAGACATGAGAGTTTGATACCATTCCCTCACAAAAGGGTTTATTATAATTTTCATATATAATGCGTGTGAAATGTGAAGCCCCGGCCAGAGTCCAATGGATATAAGCACAAGAAATGGTTCATTTTTGAATAGTATCGGATTTCTTCGGAATATATTACCAAGAGATTAGAACTCAAGGCAGGCGATGCCAATGCCATAGAGGAATATCTTCTGGGGCTGGGATTGTCTTCATCAGTTTCTCTTCTTTCCTTCTCTTTATATACTTCAGAAGTCTTATTTCTATGGCTACCTTACTAGCCAGAGCATTTGGCTCCATTATATCTGTCATCGCATCCTGTTTTTTTGGCTACCGAGACAACAAAAAAGGCTTCAGCAACATCAATTACTACAACATGCCTAAGGGTCGACCACTTTCTTTGCAGGTTCCCTTTCATCCCAAGTATATTTTGTTTCTTTCTTTTGGTCCATCTAGGTATCTTAATTGTTTGCCTTCTCCTTTCACCATGCTTCTCCATCTCCAACTTGCTAGGAAACAAATGGAAAAAAAAAAAAACTGGGTCTCTTACATATCCACGGGCACCGTGAGGCCAATTTGCCAACCTTTCCCTCCTATTTTATGGGTTATATATTCAGCGTATCTGCCTTTTCTTTCTCCTTCGTACGTCCTTTATGGATGTTGTAGTGGCAATGTAAAACGCTTGAGGCTTTCCTTCACAAAAAAAGTTTGTTGCTTGTTGAGCATGCTAGCTTTGTTCCTTTGCTTGGTTTAAGCTTAGTCCATGTAACAAGGTTTTCCTATTAATTGCTCATGGAGAAAAACTTTTCACAATCCAATCTTACTTAAACCTTGTTTCAATGTTTCAGGTTAAATGTTTAGGACACAGTTTGATTTGAACAAACAACTTACTAGTCTTGACACCATTGAGGCATGCACAATCTTTTTGTCTCACACACGTAACAATTTTACAAAAGCCTTAGTTTTCAGTTAGATATACATGCAGAATAATCTTTTGTTAATTAAATCTTAGTTATTGAAACCAAAAGTATGCAAAGGCATTGTTATTGAAGATATTCGAACTTTAGAAGGAGGACACAAGCTCCTCACAGCTTGTTTGCTGGTCATGCTTTTAGCTTAGAATCATATTTCTTGTACCAACTTTAAGACTATGCTACCTGGTCTTAATTAGTGGATTCAAGAATCTGCAAACAAGTTTAATCTAGACCCAACAGGGTATTTCTTAATCCCTTGGGGTTTCCTATAATCGCATAAAGCGTAAAAGGCCTCAGAAGAAAGGAACAAAGGAATAAGAAGAAAGATAAAATTTTTATGAATAAAATTAGCATTTGTGACTGTTAAACTTGATCTCTTTACAGACTGTGGACCTCAAAGTCAGAATGTGCTGCACTGGCTGCGAGAGAGTAGTCAAAAACGCCATTTACAAGCTTAGAGGTATATTCTCCTTTCTTTAGAAATCTTTCCTTGTAAACAATGTTTAGATTGATTCTTGTCTGATCACTGTTTCATAGGATCATTATATGTATGATATATGGGTCATTTAACTGCTTTGCTTCTGTTTCAGATTCTCTGTGTATATGAATAAAACTACCATTTTGTGTTTAATAGATTCATTAGCTAAAACAACATTTGGATTATTAATGCTTAGAAATATTGTGTCAGGGATTGATTCGGTGGAAGTGGACCTGGAAATGGAAAAGGTAACCGTGATCGGGTACGTTGATCGCAACAAGGTGCTGAAACAAGTGAGGAGGGCTGGAAAGAGGGCCGAGTTCTGGCCCTACCCTGATCCTCCTTTGTACTTCACCTCCACCAACGAATATTTCAAAGACACAACAAACGAGTTCAAAGAGAGTTACAACTATTACAGGCATGGCTACAATCTTGGACACAGGCATGGCAACATCCCAGTGACTCATCGCGGAGATGACAAGGTCAGCAACATGTTCAACGACGACAATGTCAATGCCTGCTGTCTCATGTAAAAAACTTACGAACTATTGTATGTACCATCCATTTCCATCATCATGTAAAGTAATACTATCTATTTGCAATAACTCTCCAGTGTGAAAAGAATTTATCAGTGAATATAAATTGTTCCGTGAATTCATGCTAAATCTTAATCTGGTGGTGCTTCAAGGATGGGAATATATTCAATTGGAATCCGCTCCGGTGCATTATTGGTTTCATGAGTCATGCTAGGAATCACCCCTCACACCGTGATTAGTTTTTGTTGAAACCAAGTGACAAGAAAAGCAGATTCAGACCAGGAAAGCAAGTGGCATTAGTGAATTGAGTGCCACCTAACATAGCAGAATCCCTTGATAGAAAAATTAAACAACTTTGCGGCTGTCAACCATTTTTTGGTATAATTATTGGGTATCTCTAAATTTTCATATGCAAACAAGTTTCATTATAAGCTATACATTGGTTGGTTTTCTTTTTTTTTTTTTGACATGTTCTGATGAATTTGTCCATTTGTAGTTGGATGCCGTTTTCTTTGAGGATAATCATATGGAATTAAAAATTAAAATAAAATAAAGAAAGAAAATTGAACAGGGGTTTACTTCGTGAAGAAGGTAAGAATGTTAGTCGAATTGTTTGGGACCGTTAGACTGGTCTGGCAGGCATGAAAAGAAAGATCCAACGATGGAACTTCTCGCAATGGAAAAGGCATGTTCCTCGTGCATTGTGATTACTTAAATTAATTTCATTAATAATAATTGGTTTCTCCTTGCTCTCTTGTTCTTTGGTTCTTATCTTCCCAAGAAAATGAAAGCGTTCGTGGACCCCATTTTGTGTTAATTACATTTGAGTCTCCCATCTCTTCCTAATTTACGTAAAATCCCATTCTACTTGCTTTTTTTGACAAGTTAATTATACATCAATCTCTTTTATTTATTTCTATTAATTATCTTTTTGTAGTGAAAACAAATCTCATGTGGGTATATTTTTCGGCTAAAATATAGTTGTACTTCAATATTGTGAAATTAGGACTAAATACTACTAAATCAACATATTTTCTTTTAGAAAATCACCATATTTCACAGCCAAAATAAAATTTAGTACATTACTTGAAAGGATATATGATAATTCTTATTGTTTTTTTAAATAAAGAAAGAAAAACAAAATGTACAGTAGTAGATTTTTTCATGTAATAAAGAAAAATGTAAGTGTATAAGGAAAAAGAAAATTATAAAGTAAAAAAGATATAATATTTTAAAAAAATTAAATAATTATATATTTTTTATTATATTAATTGAGTTTTTATTTTTTATTTTAAATCAAATATATTCTATTGATTAATAGTGGATTAATTGTTATTAATTAAAATATTATTTATCATTTTATTTTATGTAAAATTAATGTGATATATTAAAATATTATTATAATAATTTAATTAATAAAAGTTTAATTAATTTAAGATAAAAATAAAAAAAATTTAATTGAAAGTAATAAAAATAAAAATTTTTAAATTAATTCAAAGTATTATAGCCGAAAAGATAAAAAAAAAAAAGAAAAGAGCGAGGGAACAATCCAACGAGTTAACGTATCGTTGGTCTACGACTTATGACTTATTAAAGAAGCAGTTCAAAAAGAAAGTCTTTGTTCAAATAAAAGCAAATAGTAGAAGAGGATGAGCCTGCCAGGGTGCACTCCTGCAGAACGATGGCAAATAAATTAAAATCAAAACCAAAGAAAAACTCGAATTCTTTCAGCTTCAATCTTCTTTTCAGGTATGAAATATGATATAATTTCCATTTATGGTGTTCAATCTGCATTCATCAAATAGTTCTTTTACCTCTGCAAAGGCAAAGTCTTTCTTTTCTTTATCATCACTAATAAATATTTTCTTTTTCGTTTTTTAATCAAAGAAAAATTATGTTGGGCTGCGATGATGATCATGTCGAATTCTCTGTTTGTTTCTGATTCCTGTTCTTGTTTGCCGATGAATGTAAAAAATTTTGACAGGCTTTTTTGTGGGTGGTTTGGTTTGGAGAAATGATGAGTGAGAGTCCTAAGGCCATTAATGTCTTTTCAACCCCAACATCATCATCTCGTTTGTCACCTTTGGCTCGTCCCTTCACTGTCAACAACCCTTTCAATCGCCATGAATCTTTTGACCCTTTACTTGACTCTTCTTCTTCTCCTTGCAATCATGATCAACCCTTTCCCTGTTTGAGTTTGGGTAATCAAGGTCATCGTGGCTGCTATGCCTATCACTCTGATGCTACTTCTATTACTGCTTTCCCTTGTGTTGATGGCCCTGACTTTGAATTCGACTCTCGTTTTGCATACTACCAGTTAGAGGAACCTCCACTTCACACCCATTTCACTTTGTCTACTCATCAATCTTCTCAAACCAATTTCATTCCTAGTTCCTCAAGCTTTGGTAATGTGGGCAACAAGGGTGGGCTACAAGGAACTGCTGTACATCAACAAGGGACTGAAATTCTTCGCTGCAACCGTCAGGTTGCAAGTGCTGGTTCACTGTCTTCCAATAACCCGCTTGAACAAGGTATCTTCAATTTCTTGGAGGATTTTCGTATCAAATTAAATTTTGTTATGATTGGTTCATTATCTTACAATAGCCTATCTGAGCTTTATTAACTTTATGAGACTTGCGATGAAGTTTATTATAGACTGCTATGTTGCTGATGGCCCCATTTCATATCAATATTATGATTATAAAACTAAAATCCTAATGATATTAGAGAAGGAGGAAATTCATTTGCTATCAATCATTAAGAACAGACCATGATAAGAGACCGTGAACTTTGATTTGGTCATGTTGCATAATGCCAGAGATAAACTTTGACAATGTCATTACTGTCATTAGGCATTAACAATTGTGACATTCTAATACTGAAAAATTAGGAACTTGTAGAGTTGCTCTTCTAAAGGGATCAGTAATTTGTAGGTTTTGAATCACAGGGTTTTATTCTACTTGGATTGACTGGAGGTGGGTTGAAGGTGCAAAGATGAATAAAAATTAGAAGCATATTTCAAACAATTTATACCTTTTGTGATGACCATGCAATAAGGGCTGAAACTGTTAATGATTTTGTTCAGGTACTACTCTTGAAGGATCAAAACTTGTTAGTGAAACATCTTTTGTTTTGCGTGGAAAAGGCAGTGTGGTCATAGGAAAAGATAATCAAATTAGACCAGAAGACAAGGAGAAAATACATACTGAAAGCAGTATTTTTCCACTGGCTAATTCTGAGGTAAACTTGTTGATGAAATGTGTGACAAAACCATTTTCAATATCATCGGATTTGCCCTTTCCTCCTAGACCTCAAGATACTCAAAGTCAACTTTTATACTCAGCGGAATCAATTGCTTGTAGTCTTTTTGGTTCAACTATTTTTCCCTATGAGAGTTGCTTTCCACATCTTGGCTCTTGTCATGCTGAAACTCTGGTTTCACATGCACCAGAATGTTTTTCTTATTCAGCTCAAATTTGCAAACCATCAAGTGCTGGTTCCAATCCTCCAATTGTTAATCCTGTTCCATTAGTGAATGTGGCATCTGGTGGCAGTGATGCTGTCAGCAGCAGGGATTCTTATTTTGACTATGTTCTGCCTGGCATGATGGATACTTCTACAGTGCATAATCCTGTGGACAAGGTGGCTTGCCATGACCAAGTCATAATTGAAAAAGGTGAAAAAGGAAAGATTGTTGAACCCTTCCACGATGAGACTAATAATCCCTCTATAAGAGCAAAATCCAAGCTTCGAATTGCTTGTCCTAATGTTCCTCAAGACTTAACTCTGGAACAACATGGTGCTAAACCAGGTATACCTGATGATAAATCTTCCACCAGCCATGGTGATTCTGATGTGGATTCACCTTGCTGGAAAGGAACCCAGGCTAATAAATCTCCACTCAGTGATTCAGTGCCTGTGAATTCAGAAGATAGTAAGGGTCAATCTCCATTTAGAGTTTCAATGCCTCTGAAGTCAGAACATTCTAAGAATGAAAAAGTGGCACGTAGCAGTTTAAATCCTCAGGCACCTGTGTTTATTCCTGGAAATTCTAAACCAAAAGTGGATCACCATCAGAAGGAAGGCCATGGAGATAGTTCCTTGTCTTCTCAGAAGAGTGCAGCTTTAGATGTTACTTCTTCATCAAGTGAACACAGATCAACAGATTCTGTTAATGCAGTTAAATGCCCTTCAGAAAGGATCGATGATATAGGAATCCAGAGTTCTAGTGATGTCCATGACTCAAAAAAGGAGTGTGGCATTCCCTACAAGTCATTTAGAAGTTCAGCAGTCAATTCTTCTTGCAGTTTTCAGCCATATCTCAGAGAAGAGTATGTTACATCTGCAAGTCAGCTTGTGAGAGGCACAAATGTTGCTGGCTCCATGGAGGGTATTGCGGATGCAGCGCATAATGGGTTGGATAGTGTTGAGGACATTGCACATCATGGGCCAAGCACAAGCTTCTCTTTCCTTGAAACAGAAACTGCCTTGAATTCACATTCCACTGGAGTTGGTGTTTTTTCTGATTTTACTGAGAGGCCTCAGGAGCCATCAAAGTCTACACCTCCCAAAATTGATGTTAAATTAATGATTAATACAATGCAATATTTGTCAGAGTTGCTACAGAATTCTTCATTTGATTTAGGTTCACTGAGTGAGCATGAGTATGATAAACTCCTGACTATAATGAATAACCTTTATGTTCTTATCAGAAATAAGGCTGGTCTAATGGCTGTAAGGCTTGAATCAAGTCATCCGTGCACTTTATATTGTCGTAGACAACCAGCTGATCACCATGAGGTACGATACCTATTAACCTTTCGCTGTTGTTTGTCTTATTTTCTTAGTGGAGAATTTGCTTCATGTTTTACGTATAATTCCCATTGGAAACCAATATGGCATGTCAAAGCATGCGTTATTCGCACTATGACTGTTATTATGTTTCTATGATAATAATTCTAACCTACATGCCTTTGTTTGCTTGATTTATTTTTCACTGGCATGTTGTTTATATCAGAGAATAAACTATTCTTTTCCTAAATGCTGAGACTGAGAGCAATTGACTTGCAATGTGCCTTTGTTTATCTGTTTCTCACATAATTGTTTTCTAAAGAATGTTACTGGTCTTGGAAAGAATGAGCTAGTACCCCCTTGCTGCCCCTCTATGACTTAATGGTTTGCTATTACAGCACGGGGTAAATATTGTTATACTAAAAGCTTTATTAGATTCTGAAAAACCTTAATTAAATAATGCATCTGTCAGCAGCGAATATTAATTTTCAGGTAAAAAAGGTGAAGGATAAAGCTGTTTTACATGATCAGGAAATGTACAAGACGTCAGCTCCTATGTTAAGTGGTAGAATGCTGTATTCTTTTTATCAAAGCAATGATGAAGGCTTCAAGAAGGGCGGTGACATCAGTCAGGTATTATTTGTGGCAATAATTTAGTTGTTGAATCTGATGCTATTAATCGGAAAGGTGCTGAATCTTTCCATTTATGATGCAACATTTAGGTTATTGAGAAGGATCCAAAAGTAATTCCTTCAATAGAGAAAGAAATGCCATCAGAAGCCTTATTTTATAGGGATTTGTGGCTTGAGGCTAAAGCAGCTTTGAATTTAAAGAAGTATCAAGCGCATGCCTTGCAAATGCAATCAGAGCCAGATAGATACAGATCAAAATAAAAGGTCATTTCTTTACCTCAACCTTGAAATGGTTTCCCTTTCAAAACTATCTTTCCACTCTTGCACATTTTCACACTCGTGCATTCCGAGCCCTAAATTATGATTGTAGGAAGCTATGGCTAATAGACATCATTTGTGGGACTATCAGTATAAATAATTTTCACCATTTTGGCAGTTGTCAGGGTTCACTTTAGGGATTGAGCTCATAATATTACGTGTAGGTTTGATGAGTCGAAGTGTGGGTGGAAGGTGCATAGGTGATAAATATAATAGAGAAAATGTGATACATTTCAGAATGTGGTGAAGCCTTGGATGGAAGCTCCTGTCCTAGACAAGATTCAAGACCTGCAAGCTACCAGACTTTGCGTTTAATGGTAGCTTTAAAGTCATTATCTTAACACGCAAGGACAAAGCCTCAGCCTAAAAGTTCAATCATGGAAGCCACAAGATTGAGTTTCTTTCTAGTGACAAACGTGCGGCAGAAAAATGTCAGAAAACAAAGCATCGGGGAAAGCACCCCAAGGTTAGCCATTCCTTTGGATATAATCTTTCAGCTTGTGGCTAAATCCTAGAAGGTTTGTGATACTTTTAAATGTCAAGTATTCGAGCTAATAGCCTAATACTAAACTGCGTGGTATAAAGCAAAACATAATTACTATACTGGCTGCGGTACCGCCATTAGGCCCATTGCATACATGAAAACGTTTTGGGCCGCTTACGTGGTGGGTTATTTACTGTCTGATTAATAATGAACACCGCTACGGGACTGCCTAAGACTTGGTTCTGTTCTTGAGTCTTGACTAAATTTATTACTAGCATTACCAGTCACATATAAGGCTGCAGGCCCGGTTTTGCCTTTTCTACGTGAATCAGCCATTAAGCTCGTGGCAAAACAGGCTATACTCTTACTTGTCCAAATTGCACCTGGATAGAGCTTTAAGACCCTCTTTTTTAGTGGTCAGACATTTTATTTCAAATATAATTTGTATACATTTCGGGTTTTCCGGTTAATAATTTGAAAAAAGAGTTCAACGCCTATCAAAGTTGTACTAACATCATTACTCCATCATCTAAATATTGTTAAATGAATCCAGTTGCGTGTAGTGGAAGGGAAAACATTTGGCATAAAAATTGTAAATAGAAGTGACTTATTTTAAGTTTTAGTACAGCATAAAGCCCAGAAACAAAATGTTGTTAGAATCATTATTCGTGGGGGTAATGATACCGGGCAATGAGCAACTTTCCCTATACATTCTGGTCCTTGTATTCCGACAAACATATTTAAGATGTACTACAATTGATTTGTAACCAAGTTAAGCAGTTCCAAATCCATTATTTCTTTTTCCATTTTAAGCACAAGAGCGACTGCCTCTTAATTAATATACCCATCGTCTTAATCTCATGGTAAGACTGGTGGAATTCCTCATTCACTCTTCCATCTTTTGGTTTTTAGGGTTTGGCTCACCCCTGCTTTATAAGCGTTTGTTAAGATTAGTTAATTTTTTGTTTAATACCAAAATAAAAATATATTATTTAATTATAAGAATCTTTTTAGTAACTAAAAAAATTTCACTGAGGAAGCCCATAAAAGACGTTTCAGTACTTGCGTGAAACTAGGTGGATCTACTTCTTGTATTCCTGCAGGAGAAAAAGAAAAGAGCATCGGTTTGATTCTAAGTACAAGAATTGTAGGAAAGATAGTGTGTTTTGTATTTTCCCCTCGTGGTTTGGTTGGAGAAGAAAGATCATTTATCTCTTATTTACTACAGTGGTACCGCAACGGCTTAGGTTTTGAATACCAAGTTGGAAGTACAAGGACAGCCCATGAAAAAACTTCACACCCACTCAGGCTAAAGTGACTACTCATCCCCAGGTGGGGGACCCCTAACTCGGGCATATCCTATTTACGATGGCAATAGAGATCAGAATTTTATTTAAAAACAAAAATAAAAATAAATCAAAGGAAATCGATATGCCAAAACTACCATGTAGTTCAGCTCTGATTGCGCTCTTTGCCTTCCCCCCTCCCCCCCCCAAAAAAAAAATGGTCCATATATATTTATGTATATGGTCCATCCCATCTCATCATTATTGCATGAAACCAGAATAATGGTGTTGTCATTACAAGAAGAAGATGAAGAGGAAGAAGTTAGAAGATGCAGGCAGGTTAAAAGTAAAACACTGAACAAGGAAAAGGAATGATAGAAAAATGAGTACAATTTGAAAGAGAGGAGAAGGGGGGGGGGGGGGGGGTAGTATAGGAAAGTGAAGACAAGGAAGAGACGGAAAGGGGAAGCTATCAGGGGAAAGAGATGTATATATAGAAGGGAATGGGCATTCACAAATGGTTGCAGTTGGGATACCTTAGCAACAATCTGGGTACCCGGAATTAATTGAGGGAGTGCTAAGTGTAGGACAAAAAATAATCAGCCCCATGCCATCCGCAGGTGGGTCAGAATTCCGCAGTCAGCCCCACCCTCCCCCATCCTCTCTCTTCCTTGTTTACCCCTTTCTTCTTCTGTAAATATTTACCATAGCCCCTACGTACAGTATTGCATTTACTATAAAAAAAATATAGAAATATTGCATAATAACACAAACACATTTATATATGTATATAAAAAAGTCTCTCGCTAGTCTTTACGGCTGTTATGGAGGTTGTGCTGCAGACCAATGAGTTGTTACTGTCACCTCCCTCTACATTTCACTATAATTGCGGTTGTTTTATGGGATCGGCTGCCACCCTTTGTACTGTCATTGTTAATGCTCTGTCATGAT